>NW_028263391.1:9137281-9277281 GCF_051168715.1 Poecilia mexicana | reverse complement strand
AATGAAATGGCACTAACAAACTCAAACAACTTCCTGAAAGGGAAAAACTTAAGGCTTAGAGTATTAATTAAGAAATATTGATGTAGACTCTCAGGCAACCAGGACACAACTAAAGTCAGATCAGCTTTTGTTGATAAATCTGTCTTGGCTTTTCATCACCATCCTAAAACCTGCATGTTGGCTTAACTGGGTTCCAGTAAATTACCCTTGTGACTGTGTCTAAGTGTGTGTTGTCTCTTGTCATGGACAGGTAAACCAGTTCAACGAGAGATCCTTTGGTTTGTTGTATTTCCTCCTAACTCATGTAAAACACTTTGAGTTGCCTTGCTGCTGCTGAAAATGTGCTACATAAATAAAATTACCTTCCCTTAGCTTTAGGTGATAAGAGCTACAGCGAATTCATCCGTGGTTAAAGTCACATCCCTTACGCTCAGCAGAGGCAAAAAACAAGTCAACTCGACTTGCTCATGCTTTAACAGTGGCGGTAAAACGGTGAATATGAAAGTATAAATTCCGCTATAATCGAGATTTTTTTTTACTATAAAACTAGACACAGGCTTTAGGAACTACACAACTGAGTAGTTATGTAGTTCTACTCAGTAGAGCACAATATAGCTCTATTGATAGCTCTATTGATAGCTCTATTGATAGCAATAGAGCTGATAGCATTCTTGTTTTCAGACTTATAAAAAACACAATGTAAGTTTCAGTATTTTCACTTAAGTTTACATTTTACATGATGCTTAAATTCTATTACTTTTAAATGCAATTCTTGTTTTTATTATAGTGTCTTTGCTTTCTGATGAAGCCGATTGAATCATTTTACACTTGAACGCCTTGCTTCGCCCAGCTGTGGATCTCAAAAATGTTCACATGTTCCTTTGCATCCTCGTCTTTCTCCTGCCACCTGAGCATCCTCTTGCTTTTCCTTTGCTCTCCCTCGCCCCCCTGGTCTCCATGCAGTTGGATCAATGAACTCGGGGTTTTAATCGATGAAAGCGTGCTTCTCCAGGCCCCGCCGGTCCGTCATCCTGCCTCTCCGTTTTATTTTGAGCCACAGACTTCAGCTTCAGCTCATCAAAGCCATCCTCCGCTCTCCTACCCTCCTCTCTCACCTGAGCTAAAATTAGCCACCTCTCTTCTCCTCCGTCAGCAGCCATAGCTACACACACACACACACACACACGCACAGGTGCGTCCTCACAGGTGACACACATACTGTACTTCCACTCGTTCACCGTTTGTCCTTGACATGGAGCCGCTGAGATTGATGGCGCTCCTCCCCAACTCGAGCCGTCTCGCCGCATTTCGCCTCCTCTCCTCTTGTTTTATTTGAAACGAGAGGACTGCAGTTCCCTAATGAATTAATGGTACGCTTTAAAATGCATCTGTGGCAGCGCAGCCAGACTCCATTAGTGGATAACATTGGCACAGAGCGAGCGGGTCCCTCTTCACTGCAGATGCAGTGCAGGCTTCTCTGATTTACTTCACAGAGAGCGCAAAGAAATGTCACCTTTGGCAAAAAATAAAAAAAATATAACTAAAATATGCACATAATTTGGCTCAGAAGAGCCAGTTCCACCGCAGCATGAAAGAGGCGCATTAACCAACATCAAACACAATGCCATTCAACAGATCAAGAGCGCGATTAAATAGACACCCACAAAGCGGTCCCACGGTTTCTGTCAGTGAAAGGGTTTTAATCAGGGCGCTCATACTGGAATGCTGTGGATAGATACATGGCTATTTGGTGATGAGTGTTTTACAGGATCAACAGATTATCAGCTGAAACGTTAGGCCCTCTTCTGGTGTGTGCACGTGCGTGTGTGTGTTTGTGTGTGTGTGTGTGTGTGTGTGTGTCCAGAGAAGAAATTGTTCGGCACAATGTCCAAAAGCTGCAAAAAGTTTTGATCTGTGTGCATCTGTGCAGTGAAGCAGCGAACTCCCTGTTCCCTGTTCAGACTGGCTCGGTTTTTATTCAAGTGCGTGCGTGCGTGTGTGTGTGTGTGTGTGTGTGTGTGTGCATTCGATTGCAATCAGCATTTTTTAGCTTGGTAATTTTAAGACTCAGGGCTATTTTTTGATTTGGTTTGAACGGTCTGTGGAGATTCAATTCATAAAATACATTTAGATTTTAGACGCAGTCACGCCTCACTGCTCTCGCTCGCTTATCATTTGTATTGACTTTAAAATAAGGTTTACACGTGTGAAAATATGTATTTTTTATGTTTCCTGCAACAACCATAGAGCCGTTTCTCTCCATTTTCAGTTTGTCTGCAGATGTAAAAAGGAGATTTATTTATTTTTTGTTTTAGATGTGGAGCTATGTTGGACAGCCGTGACTGTCGTCTTTCTTTCTTTTTGAGGAAAATATAGAAGGTTTCTCAAAACTGAAAGAGCTTCAGGCCATTTAAATACATGCAAACTGAGCCGTGATACAAGCAGAAAGGTTTCAGACAGTGAATCGTGCCTAGGGGAAGACACTACTTTGGCCCTCTACCAAAAAACACTATATTTGAGTAGATAATCTACATGCCCTGTATTATTTCTGCCATATTTTACTGACTCTGTAACATGGTCACATAGAGGCCTGGTATAGCTGTAATGACAATTTGCTTTTTCATGTTTTTTTCTAGCCATTAATTCTAATAGTTGTTGTTTTAAACCAAAACCTTACTGAAAATATTTACAATAAACCTTCTAGAAAGGACTAATACAAGCACAGTTTCTTAAAAACCTCCATTTTTAAATGGACAAGAATGAAAAACATCGAAGGTGTTGTGTATTGAACGCTCAGTCTAATCCACATTAGGAAATGTTTTCTTAATGTTTTTCGCTGTGTAATGGAAACAAGACACGTTCTCGAATAACTCAGCGCATTTATTTAACGTAGTACATCAAGTACAACTATCCGGACGAGCGCCAGGCAGTTTTACTTTAATATCGTCATCCTTTCTTACTCTTCCTACCGTCTCTCACTCATTCTTGTCAGCGGATCCACCTAATGGCGTGGAGTAGTATTACACAACACAACAGGCTGCAAACAGGAAGCTCTGATCAGACACCAACCTCGGCATCGTCAACCATATTTTCTTACAGCGCTTATACACTTTGCCCACCACCAGGGGGCAGCCATTCCCTCTCAAAACTCATTCAAGGGTGCAGATTTATGTGGCACCCCTACGATCCCCCGTTAAAATGGCACCTGTGCCATCTGGCTTCAGCCACCAACACGCCGTCGAGACGAGCAAAGCACAGAAAACAAGTTCTTCCACATATAAACCTTGTCAAAGCGCATTCAGCACGGTTATAAATACACTTGTGTTAAATGCCAGCTAGCTTTTAAACCGCTGCATGCGTTGAACGGCCCTTTCCACAACACTCTATAATCATCACTGCTCCCAAAAAACGTAATAAGTGTTTACAGGAACGCTGATTTCTGCTGGCATCTGCACATCTCTGCTGTTCTGCTGTTTACTGAAAATAGTCTGTCTTTGTACGTTTTTAAATAAACTCAAATGCACCTTCCTTTTCACTGGAGTGCACTATTTTTTCCACAACAGTACTTATGTTGACATGCGTTGAAAAGCATGCAATACGTTCCTGTGTACTCTCGTGTGAGCCTACTTTCCTCGCCGTTGCAGAGAAAGTTTCCGAATGTGGGACAGTGAAACGATATTTCTGTTCCGTTCGACACTAAACACAGAGTTACTCACCGCATTACATAACAAGCACCGCATTGCATTACCGAAATGACTCAACTGATGTGAAGCCAGATGAAAATTATGAGCAAGACCCTGGCTTTGGTCTGTGTCAATCCACTGTAAAGTCTGACATTTTCGTGGAGCATATCCGCCTCACGATATAAGACACTGAGGCGCTGTTGGCTTAGGAGCTAATTACTGAGCTTAACCTACGCTGCACTGCTTGGAGTTGACCCAATTCCCAGGAATTAAGTTACCAACAGTCTTTGGGTTATGGGCCGTCTGGATCCAAAACTTTCTGACACGGAAACAGTCAGTAAAAGTCACATTATTACTGACAAAATCAGTTTTAAGTGACTGATTATCTAAGATCTGGCCAGTAATTTGATACAGCATCACATAAAATGTCAGATTTCCCTCTCTTAAATGTGTGCTGGATGGCTGTTTATGTCAACTTTTAGCTGAAAACTGAAAATACATGCAATTTTCACCTTATCTGTCAGATTTCCACTCTGACTTGCTTTGCTCTAAATAAAACTGGAGGCATACGGCTCCTGTGGGCCTTCTGTATTAAACTTTACTAGGAAACGTTTGACAGATTGATACCTGGAATGCTGCAACCTCAGTCATGCTGGTTCTGTGCAGCAGTAGTTGGTGTCAGAGTGTGTATTAGTTTGGAGTATTAGTGGTACCTCGGGATCCCCAGGCTGCTCCTTCTGCTCTCTCCATATGATCCTGCTAATCCCTCAGCCCGTCATCTGGGACGCACACAGACAGAAGTCTGGCTAATAGCAACGGCAAAATGTGCTTGATTTATTCACTTGGGCTTTTTAAAAATAGTTGTTTTGCATCATTGTCCTATGCAAGTCCAAGACTGCGTACTCTTGAGGCTCTGGCACAAGCAACGCTGCTGGTGGGTGCTTGGGAAACACCCCTGGAGTGCCGGATGAAGAGCAGGTTTGAAGGTCTGGATTGATCCTATTGACCTGCTAAACAAAGATCAGTGGATAACAGAAAGCCAGTTGATCTCTGTAAGGTTGAATAAGGTCAGGAAAAGGTAATCCCACAGCTCCCAGTCCAAATACAAGCTACCTGCTACCGCTATTTTTTTTATTAAGATGTTTAAAATACTTATATTTCACAAGTGGAAAGTGCTGGATCAGACAATTAGACAATGGTGTGGATGGGAGTCAAATTACAAACTTGAGGGTTTGCAATTTTTCATGCAAGAAAATCCCCCACAAAATCATGTGGAAGGATAACCTATTGATATTTCCTACAGTATTTTTTTGCAGGATACATGGATGGTCATGATCAAACTTCACTTCATCTGGTCCCTCTGGACCACTAAAAACATGGACATGTGTTTTAAATTATTATTATTCGTAGTATTATCATAAACAATTTGAAGTTTAAAGTATAAAGCAACGATGGCCGTAGCATTTTTAAATAGTCAGATTTACAGTTTGAGACAGTTTGAACAGCGGTTCGTGTCAGTCCGCTGATAAAACACGACATGCGAGAGAGCAGTTCCTGGATTTTGGATGAACATAAACATACTTCTAAGGCAAGTTGTGGATATTTTCCTTTTACCTTAGAAAGGAAAGGATTTTTTTGCATCAGAAACCCAGGAACTGGACTCTCATGTGTCATGTTTCAGCTTTTATCTGGCAGAATCACAGTACACAAACTTTAATATATTTAATTTAGCTCGCAGGAGACAAGTAAACACAAACAGTTCATTCTAGCTGTCAAACGAAGGGAAATGATGCGCAGTTTTTAAATTTTTTGTATTTCACAAAAAGTTTAAAGCTCCCCTTAGTAAGTGCCTTTGTAGTGCCGTCTTTTACTACATTTTATTATTTTGTTATATATCTTTCGCATCCACCAGATTTGTGCATCTAAACCCTCAAATATTTTCAGGTTATTTTCACCTTCTAACAGGTTTTCTTCCAGGATTGTCCTGTGTTCACCTCCATCCCACTTCACATCGACTCTGACCAAAAACATGCATCCCCACAGCATGATGCTGCCACCACCGCCTCGACATAGCAACTAGGCTAAAAACTATAACCTTTGGTCCCATTACCAGAGCTCCTTCTCCCCCTGCACACAGATTTCTTATTTGCAGATTTGGAGGGTCCTCAACTAATGGTCGACTCGATGACGTTCCACCATCTCATCCCTGTCCTGTCTGCTGCATTCTTTGAAGCAGCAGCTGATGTCACATTGAACACACGGGGTGACTTTTGTTAGGTTTAATTTTGGGTATCAGATTCAAGGGGTGCAGATGCAGATTTTCATTTGTACAGTCGTTTTAAAAGCCGTGCATCATTTTCCTACTGTTTTATAATTTTGCACTGCTTTGAGCTGGTTTGTCACATTGAATCCAAATAAAACCGTCATGTCCAAATGTTTTTGCATCCTGGCCCAGAATCCTGAAGTTGAAAGTACTGAAAGAGCTACATTGTTTTTACAACTTCAAAAACTAAATAGTATTGTTAATTTTCTTCTTATCTGCAGCAATAAATTAAACTACGGTACAACATTAAAAGGTGGTCATTTTCCTAATTTGGACGTAATTCGTTTTGGCTTATTTGGTCTAGAAAATTTTGAATCTATTCCCAGCAAAAAAAGGAGAAAAACTTTAATAGAAGAATTAATGTACTCTATTTTTAATTTTTAGTAAGACGTCGCTGGATGTTTATTGCCCTACTTACGATGAAATTACAGTAAAAATAAAAATATATTGTGCTTCTCTGGGAAGCACGATCTATAGTATATATAGGATTACATTTCTCATTGTAATCCTCATGTTAAAAAATTACAAGCCTGTCCACTGGAGGGCCAAATTTGCACCAACTCCCAGTCGGAGGCCACACAACATTGTTTAACCGGCCACACTTTGGACGTCCCTGAAATAAAATGTATAAAAAAACAAGTTCTTGATTATGACCTACCCTAGCAAAAAAAATAAAAAATGTTCAAAGGATAAAGCACTGATGTGACAGTATGTACCACCTTATATCAGCGTCATATAACTGTAGAAAATATCCAAATAACATCATCATCTAAAATCAGCCCACAACCAATCCCATCTTCAGCAGCATCGTCTTGCCTGTTACCATGTATTGAGTCATTTCTTCATCCAGCCTTAGCAGTAGAGGTGTATGTTGTTATGCAACGGTGCGGTGACTATTCCACGCACACACACACACACACACACACACACACACACACACACACACACACACACACACACACACACACACACACACACACACACACACACACGCAGACCTAAAACACTGTCCCATCACTTATCCTCCGACACGTTAAATAGAGTCTGCATCTCCACCACTCTCTGCAAAGCTTCACTCCCGGGATTTACTGCCATAAGTCTCCTCTTCATGTATGGATTCACACGACTGGCGTTGCTTACAGGAAGTTGAGTCACATATATGCGCACACACACATAGAGAGAGAGAGAGAGAGAGAGAGAGAGAGAGAGAGAGAGAGCGAGAGAGAGAGAGCGAGAGAGAGAGAGACCTAAATGATTCATAATTTCATTCTACATGTCCCGACGGCTCTCCTCTTCAGTCACGGCACCGAAAACAAACAGCGCATCGACTGTCGGAGGAGGAGGAGACACTTTAAAAAGCCCAGATCCAGATGGAGGATTAACCGTGACATTTGCCACACTCACACACACACACACGCACAAAAAAGGACGACTTTATGCGTCACGTCAGCGTCATATTTAGTGTATAGTCGTGCAAGTCGTCGTGCATCTTTCGCCGGGGCTGTAGACAGGAAAGGGTGGCAGAAGAGGGCTTGCCGTCAGTCCGCAGATTGGTGCGCAACGCCATTACAGACCACCCTACTCTGCTCGGTTCATTCATAAATACCAGAGGATCGCCATCTCACAGCGGTGCATCATTTGGAAGTCGCAGAAGCCCCCCCCCCCCCCTACCCCCACATCCCACCCTCCTCTGCCTCACTTTACTTCTCAAAGCCATGAAATAAACCTGACCAGTGTGTCGTTCCTAAACCCCCCACCATCCCTCACACTCCTCTCCCCTCCAATATGGCTGTGCGGGCATATGGGCAGCGGCGGCTATAGAATGAACACGATCGAGATTTCCGACTCGTGGTAGGACGTCGATGTGGAGGAGACAAAAAAAAAAACGAAAAAAAAAACAAAAAACCGACGGCGACGGTGTGAATACATCGGAGGAGAGCCGCGGGAGTCCTGGTGCGCACAAACGGCGAGCAGAAAAGCACCGCGGCTACAACAGCCACCAAATACCAACATCTAATATCTGCGCGTAAAAAAAGAAAAAAAAAGAAAAAAAGAAGAGGCGGCGAAGAGCGAGCAGCTCCCATACCTGGTCGTGATGGATCTTTAATGCGCACGGCTCCGCTTTAGGCTCGTCCTCGGTTCGGAGGGGTCAAACGCAAACGCCGAGAGCGTCTTAAAGCATATTTTTTTTACACGACTCATGTAGAGCTCATGTCGTCCGATTCCCAGCACCGCCGACACACTCACACTCTCTTCTCTCACACACACTCACGCACACACGGAGGAGCACGCACACGCAATCTCAGTCTCTCTGCCCCCCTCTCTCTTTCTCCAGCAGATAGGACGAGGGAGGTGCTATCCCCGCTCCCTAGTCTGTAGGCGAAAAAAAAAGGCAGTCAAGCAGAGGATTCATTCATATTCGTTGCAGATTTTTATTTAAAGTGTTAAGATATTTTCTACTAACATATTTCACCTGACCGGATGTAATATGAAGATGTTGGAGAGGTCCGACTTTGAGAATCTGTAGAGAGAGTTAAAGATCAAGGAAAATGTCCGAAGCTTGGAGATCATCACCAAAAATATATTGGGGCGGTAAAAATAAAAATAAAAATAAAAAAATGGCCAAGTACATTTTTCAAAAATAAAAGGAAATTTAATCATAGTTATCTTTCAATTGAAAAGTATTTTGTTTGACTTACATTTGTATTTTTCTTTTAAAAACTCAAACATGTACCGTGTAAATTTAAACACTGATCTTTCCTGCAAGTCATTTAAATACTATCCAGTTGTATAAATGTTCCTGAGAACTGCCTCACGTCTTTAAGTTATGATGTCGACATGTTCTGGTCCTGACCGGACTACATGAAGCCAAAACACAACCATCTGTGACCACAACACAACAATTATGTTCACATGAGTCATTAGTATTTCTTGTAGGCTGCATAAAGTACTTTGGTGTATTTCAAATTTATTCATAACTACTGATATGATACAAGTAAGTCTGACGCTGTAGAAACACCCCGTTTTCTTCAATCAATTGGAAATGGATTAGATTTATATATGATCTATTCAAAGTGCAATATTACACTACAGCATCGTTCTATATCATTCTGTTGCTCAACCTGTGGAAATGTAATTTCTTTCTAAAACAGTGATCTGGTTGGGGATGCTGGTCCAGTTGTTTCTGAAGAACGCTGTAAATACTGTATAACTTAGGAAGTTCTATTGGACCACTGGTGTGGATTTTAATTAAATCCATCTTATTCAAACTCAATGTGTCTTGAAAAAGGACCACTAGCACTCAAGAAAGTTTCTCTGGTGTAAGAAATTCTAGAAATTGAGTAGAAACCTCTTAGATCAAATGGTGAAAGGAAGTGTTTATTGTATGAAAATGTGATTAGAACTGAATGAAATGAAAAAAAAAAAATGTAGCTATAGATTTTATTAAATATATCCACAAAACTGCCGTGAAAGCAGATCAGCACCATGGATAGCGACATCTATTCATCTCCTAAGGCTCAAGGACTTCATGAATGCAGCACATTATACATATTAATAAGGTGAGAAAACACGCAGTGGAAAGAATTAATGATGTGATGACAGATCCAAACACGATGTACCAGGAAGTGAGCTGTCGGCTGAGTGACGACACTCAAACGCAACCGGAATACAAATTATTTACCCTGGCGTGTCCTGAATCTCCCTCCTGCCATCAGACAGATTTAAATGTTTCCTATCGTCTCTCTGGTGCTGAAACAAGGCCACGGACCTTTCCTCCCAGGCCCGGTTCTCTGGTCTGCCGGGTGGACGGAACAGCCTCCCTGTATGACTCACCAGCTCTGTACCTACTCCGCATTGAGTTTGTCTCCCTCTGTCGGCGAAAAGGGGAACTACCCGGGGTGTAAACTTTTTCTTCCATTTTCCACACTTAATTTGATGATTTTAGGTCTTCGGTGAAGCTGGATGACTTTTAGGAGTTTTTGCTTCACAGCTTTTCAGATACGTCAGATAAGTCGATACGGAGAAGAAATCTCATAAAGTTGTTTCTTTTTTGGTCATTTTCTAATAACAGGCATCTACTTCTGTGTACTTTTAGAGGATCGATATGTGCATTAGGATTTATCAGTTGAAAATTTATGGAGAAGGTTGACAAGTGAAAAAAAAACATTTTAAGTTAAACACTTCAATCTTTAGGCAGACTCCTACTGCATTTTGTAGGAAATGTTCATGATTCTCAGTCGTGTTTAGTCATATTTTAGTATAAATAAACAAGTTTAATAACATCACTGCAGCTATTCCTAGAGTAGTCTGCCTATAAATGTGGAACCTGCAAAAATAAGCAAATAGAAGGCTGGACTGACAGATGACCGACAACCTGATGCATCGATGGATAGACAAATGGATGGCCAGACTGACAGCTGGACATAGAAATGGATGAATGAGGACATAAACGGACTCAGGTGCTTGATTTCTGGAAGTACAAAACGTTATTCAGTCTCAACGTTTCTGTAAAAACTGGGAAATATTTCAAATTCCTTGTTTTCCAGACAGCGTCATACAGATTACCAAGCAGTTATTCGTTTCTGGGTATTTTTTCCCTCCACTAAATCAATTACGAGACTGAAAGCAAACACACCAAACACAAAGACATCCTCACAGAAACAACTTCCAGATGGGTGCCCTGCATTCCCTCTGGTGCCGACCGACCGTCCACCGTTTCTCAACATGTTACACCCAGCGCACAAACACAAACCGTCTTTCTTTTGAGGCCCCTCAACCATGAACGCAGGGCAAAGCAGAAATGAATGCATGGGCAGTTAGGTAGACTGAATGATAGGATACTAGATTTCCCACAACATGAGGAAAAAATACTGACATGGGAGGAAGAGTGGAATACCCAACACTGCTTTAAAAAAAGAAAGACGATTACAGGAAAGCAGCGGAGCATGAACTTTGTGAAATGGGATTTTATTAGGTCCAAATTACACAGTGTGGTACAGACATAGAATGAGGCAGACCAAGTGCGAAAGTAAAACCACACGCAGAGTTTCAGCTCATCGGTGTTCCAGTTTTATTTCTTTAAATCATCGAGAGAGAATAAATTAAGACATTTTAAAAGACAGAAGGTTTCCAGTTAATGTCAGAGCTTGGGAATGTTCCCAATATCTCAGACCGAGATCAGTCTGGCACATGAAGGAGAGAAAGGAGACAGATGACATGATTATCAACGCAACAGAAGGCGGTCTATAAATATATTTTAGGGCAACGAGCCTTTACACCAACAAGCAGAGAAGATCTTCAAAAGTTCCTGAGACGGTGTTGATTTACCACTGGGTTTATTTCCTAATCAAACCTCAATACGAATGTAGATCTACTTTAATTCCAAGCTTGAATGTAGTGTAATTTATTAGTCTTCTGCCCAAAAAATAATTATAATCACAGCTACCCACAAGTAAATCAAATGATTCTTCAATAAACGTCTTCATAACAGATCACAAAAGAAAAAAAGGTCACAGCTTCATTGACCGTCTTCAACGTACCGATAGCAGTAAACTGACGTCGATGCGCAATATTTTATTTGTTTTCACAGGAGGAAAGGCACGGACTCCACGAAGAGCAGGGCGGTTAGTCATCCATCTTCACAAGAGGACCACGGAAAAAGGTGACGTTCACACACACTCACACACACTAGGTTTTCCTCTGTGCTTCTCACTTATCCTTGTCATGGCTGAAAGCTTGGTGGACAGCTAGAACAAAAAGAAAGAAAAATTGCAAGAGTTTACAGTCCACTGTGTAACATGTTAGTGTACAGTATACACATAAAAACATACATGTAAATAAGTCAACATCTCATTAACATTTCCTTATTCAATAATAAAAAAAAAGAGTCACTGATTCCTTTTCCTCCAAGAGTTTATTTTTCTTCATTTTCATTATTATGGATTACATCTTATAAGTAAAAAAACAAAGAAATTCAGTTTCAGAGAATCAGAACTTTACACAAGACCAATATAAAAGAAATATATATATATAAAATGTCAGCCTACTGGAAAGTAGGTCAAGGTACTGTGCTACAGGGGCGCTGCCAGACATTTTGGGCCCCATGACAAAAAAAAAAAAAAAGTTAAATTGGTCCCCCTTCCCGTGCAGCCGCTGGTACAATTTGAGTCTCTGACCCATCAAAAGTCATAATTCTAAAACCTCTTTGGTCCAATAGTGATGCTAGAACAATAATTACTGCTAGTGAATTTTACATGCAGTCTGCATACTGAAAGGTCTCTCCCCAACAGCAACACTCACAGGCAATGTGCAAAATATACATAAAGTAATCAAGACTTATATAAAAAAAAAGCTATATAGTTGCATTTTGTTCATAAAACTAATAAAAATGTTTTTTTTTCCCCCCATACGTGTTAAAGCCGTTACCATTTCATGACATTTTGCTATGAAAAAGATAATCTGTTAAAGATTGATTTCCTCCACCTCCGTCCAGGGCTATTGTTGCCATCTGCAGAAATGCACCGTTCGTCCCAAAAACAACCAATCAGAACCAGGAGGAGGGTCTTAGTGCTGTCAATCAACTTCATTCACTGCTAAATGTGCTAATGGCATATTAGCACATTTAGCAGGAAAACCTTTTGCCTGCCATCATTTGTAGCTATGCTAACTAAACTGAGCATTCAAAACAGGATATGCTAGCTACAGCATAGCAGAGCAAGGGGTGAGCAGCCACATGAGATTGTGATTGACAGCGCTAAAACCCACCTCCTGCCTCTGATTGGTTGTTTCTAGACAGCACTGGGAAAAGGCAGAGGAAATAAAATTTCTCACAGATCAAGTCTCGTACAATATGTTCACAACATATTGAGAGTTTTAACAAACGTGTAAAAAAATAAAAATAAAAATATTAAAGTTACATACTGCAGCTTTAATTTCACTTAACCGTGGCGGCCAATATCTGTACTTTAAGCGCAAGCTAAGGTAGGACTGTCCGGACTGGCTCCAGTTTGGACAGGAGGCTGTTTATTATCATTTTATAAATATTGTTTGAATTTCTGTCAGTAATAAATATATTGTTTTTGTTGTGGAATTGTAAATAGAGCAAAGAGACAGAGAAATCCCTACAGATTCCCAGGAATGATGCTAACTAGCTTGTCACTGAACACAGTGTTGTTCAAATTCTAACTATGCTACATGACTGATAATCTCACAGTCTACCCACCTCTCAAAGTAAAACTGGGTTACAAATTGACATGTTTTTTTTCCAACCTCTCTCTCTTTTTTGAAAACCTGACTATTATTTTTCTAGGCAGCATATTAACTACCACAATCCTTCTCATCTTCTACTAACTGCTGCTGAACACCGTCAAGCGTGCTAAGCAGGATCGAGCCATGTCGTGCAGATCCAGGGTGGAGTTCAGTGCAAACATGGATGGATGTGTGTTTTTTGGTCTGGGAGGGGTAACATTTAATGTTTACAACTAAAAACAATAAAACAGTACAATAGGATTAATTTGTTACTGACAGGAAACCCATTTCTTCCTATTTTTATATAGAAATAAAAGTATTTTGTGTGTGTGTGTGGGGGGGGGGGGGGATGATCTACTGCATTAATGCAGCGCGGCATGGAGGTGATCTGCCTCTGTGATGTAAAGGAAGCCCAACTCGGTGTAACAGCAACTTTCAGGTCGTCCACATTTCTGCCTCTGGTCTCTCCATTTTCCTCTCGATACGCCATAGATTCTCTTTGGGGTTTGGGTCTGGCAAGGCAAGTTTGCTGGCCAATCAAGCAGTGACACCATGGTCATTAAACCAGGTATGGGTCTTTATGGCTGATGGACCAGGTGCCAAGTTCTGCAGAAAAATGAAATCCGGATCATAAAAGTGGTCAGCAGGGCGAGGCATGAAGCTCTACAAAGTTCCCACAAGAAGGTTGCGTTGCTGTTGGACTTGATAAAGACACAGCAGACCACCACGGCTCCTCGAATCGTCACAGACTGTGGAAACTTCACAATGGACCTCGAGCAACTTGGATTTTGAGCTTCTCCACTGTTCCTCCAGAAACTGGTAGTTTGGTTTCCAAATGAAATGTAAAATTTTCTTTAACAGGAAAAGAGGACGTTGGACCACTGAGAAATGGTCCTGTCCCTTTTTCCTCCTTCGGACTTCGTCAGTCTCCCAAAAACTCTCAAACAGGCTTTTCTTCCGTCTTAAACTGTGGTTATCGTTTCTGCTTTAAACCGTTTTCCTTCCACTCAAGTTTCTATTAATATGCTTGGATAGAGTACTCTGAACAGGAAGCTTCTTCCTGTGGTTTACTCTGCCATCAATGAATGTTCGCTGGAAAGGGGTCAAATGTCTTTTTATTGGTCTTAATATAATTTTCTGAGAAACTGAAATATGGATTCTGTTTATAACAATCTTAACAGACAAACCCATTGTGTAAAGCTCTATATAACAACTATTAAAATAAATCACCTTTGATGGCATTATAATTTATCGAGACGTGGTAGCAGCATGTGTGAGTGATTAGTAACTCACCCTCCTTTGTCACGGTGTCCTTGAGGTCCTTGGCCTTGGAACTTAGATCACTGACGATGTTGTCCATGACGTTCTGGTGTTTCAGGAAGTAAGGCCGGATCACCCGGGTGTACAACATGTCGGAGCCATTCCACTTCACCGGAGACATACACCAGATCAGGAACGTACACTGTGGAGACGGCAGAACAGATCTCAGAAAAACCGTAGCCTTTCCTCTGTCTGCTTTTTTTTCCCCTCCCCCACAACAGATTTAGTTCCTAAAAGTGCTTTTATACAAACTATCCACAAGAGGGCAGCGTTTGCAAACTTTGTACTTGGCATCTTCTCCATCAACCTCAACAGCAGAATTCAGACTTGCATATTCAGGAAGTTGGTGAACGTTTCTACTAAAGTTTTGAACTTTGTAGAAAGTCCTGAAGCTGTTCTCTCCGAGATGAAGGTAGATAAGAATCAATTGTTTACTTATTTCAAGGAACTGATAAATTAGAACACATTTT
This sequence comes from Poecilia mexicana, assembly GCF_051168715.1. NCBI lineage: Eukaryota > Metazoa > Chordata > Actinopteri > Cyprinodontiformes > Poeciliidae > Poecilia > Poecilia mexicana. The sequence goes on along the minus strand of NW_028263391.1, from coordinate 9,262,237 downwards.
AAAATAAGACTAAGACCATATAAATCAGAATATTTTAATTATACAATCCCACACACCTCTAAACAATGTTTTCGAAGTTACAGTTTCCATAGCGACATGGGATTAACAGTCTTAGAAATTCCAGAACAAGAAGGAATTACCTTTAATCTGTGAAAATTAAAAGGAGTTCTGCAAAATAATCCTCTCAATGAGCTCAAGAGCTAATAGTAAAGCGTTACTCTGTACTGTAAAAAGGGAATACAACCCTGAATTTCTCATTAAAAAAAATGCTGCTGGAACATGTGTCCAAGGGTTTGCTTACCTTTAAGGTTTATTAAATTGCATTGTTTATCGTCTGTTCGGAAAATAGCATCTCTCTGTTTATTGATTCCAGAAATTAGATGCCCCCCCCCCCCAACAATAAGGGCTCAAAAATAGCTAATGCTTCACACTTTCTAACAGAACAAAGGTTGTGACCTCAGAGCGCAGCTCACAAATCCACGTGTGCGTTTTATGTGAGAGACATGACATGCATCGACTTACTTTCCCAGCATAGTAAAAGGGGAACCAGGAGAGGAAGATGTCAGAGAAGGCCTCGACAATGCTGAAAACGCCATAAACAACCCAGTAGGTGAGCCACTGGGTGTCGTCGTCCTTGTTTGTGCTCTCAATGGCCTTGATGCTGAGGAAACAGAAGAAAAACAGGGAGATGCTTCTAACCCCGTATGTGGTACTTTTTATACAAACCCACGAGATTTACATGGTGAAAAGCTTAGTGAAGTGCTGCAAATGAATATATAAAGTAACACTTTCAGCTGTAAACCCAGCTGGTCTATTGTCAGGAAGTGCTATAGTTATGTTGCAAGTTGAATTTATCCTTACATTTCTAGTCATTTTGATGCTTCTAACACTTTGACCTTTGGGATTTTGAGTACTATCATGTGTCTCAGGTGTGGGCGTCGACTGCAGCGAAACTCGACAAACGGGCTGAATACATTATTGGCATACAAAGCATGAATTCATGAAAATGGAATTAAAAAGTCAACAAGTCATGCATTTCTTACAGTTCTTTCAGATATAAACACTGTGCACAGATACAATGTGAGCCAAACAGGAAAGGTCTGTTTTACAACCAAACATTAGGACAAGCAAAACATTTGGACGGGCTTTATTTATGAAGAGAAGAATCTGTAAAAGCTAGTGGTGCGCCGCTCTGACACGAACGTGAAGCTGACGGTATACGTACGAGAAATATGCTGGGTAGACGAATCCAATCAGGTTGCAGAGCAGCGAGGCTCCGTATCCAAACAGGAGGTAGAGCACGATGAAACACAAAGCAACTGCTAAATGAGAAAGATGAGAGCATAGGGCGGGGCATGAGGGAGGAGAGGATATCCAGTTATAATACAAACACTGTGAAAAAGTATCATCACGGGACGGGAGACCAACAGAAACCAGGACCGAACTAAAGCGAAAACACAAAACGTCTACCGCTCTTTTCAAAGCTCACCGATGTCCGACTCTGCATCCAAAATATAAGCAATCTGTGTTCGAAGAAAATTTCAAGGCAGTGGGCTTTTAAAAGTTACATTTATTATTTTTAATCAGCAATTCAAATTCTAATCATTTTAGCAGAAAATGCTGTGTTCTTCTGGACTGCTTTATAGTTTCATGTCTCTACAATGCGGCATGTAAAATTAAACATCTCACGATGGGCTCATACCACAGTGACATATTCAAACCTAAAACCTTGTGTCTAATTATAAACGTCGAGGTAAAACTGTCATTAAAAGTACAATTACATATAAAAACCTCCAAGATACTTCTCTATCATAACTGGCTGGTTTCTCCAATGGTGCCTCATCTTATGCTTGCGATTGTTATGATTTAAAACGATGCTTTTATTTTGATACTTCTAAATAAATCTAGAACTAAAACTGCCTGGTCTATTAAAAAAAAAAACAAACAAACAACCAAACATGTTCGTAACGCCACACGTCTCATGTTTATGGCTCAGAAGCCATAAACACGAGACGCAGCCTCCTAGTTATAAATGGCTCTGATCCGATTGGCTGCTCTTTACATCTCATTTGTTTGTTGCAGTTCATAAACAAATATCTACACAAATACCAGGATGAACATCTTTGTGACAAAGATGAAGCCCAAAACAAAGGGTGGAAAGTCAGAACTCCGGTCTACAGGAACCAAACAGATTTATTCAGTGAAAAAAAAGCAGCTGGAGTTTTTTTTGTTGTTGTTGATGTTCATGAGAAAAAGCAGAAACATTTACACAGCCTTGTGGAATGAGTCAATTCGGTTGGACTTTATCTCGGTTTATTCATACGGCATCGATTCACAGCAAATGCCATCTTCATCCGTCGTATAAACATTTTTCTCGCAGGGTCGTAAGGGGGATGGTGTAATTTGTTTTTCTCTTTTGCCTTTTTGGTTCACTCACTGTTTTAGGAATGCAAAGTCCAACAAAAAGTAATTTGTGCCAGCTTTGAGGCATTTCATCAAATTGGGCAAAGGACTGAGTTTTACTCTGAGCCATTTTTAGCAGATAACCAGGAAGGAATGCATCTGCAGTCAAGCAAGGCAGCTCCATTTTATTGCTCTGACTTTTCTGACTTTGCCTGGACGGAAAGTCCTGGACTTGGCAATAATGGCAGCCTTTCAGAAATTATTGAGTTAAGCAAGTCTGCATTCTCAGGGTACAAATGGAAAAGCTACAGTGTCCTGCAGTTCTTTATAAATGCGTATCAGAACAAAACAATTAAGTTATTAGTGGGACTTTGAGAAACACCCTTGCTTTAGAGGATACACACTGATGTTTAAAATGGTGAACTGGACTGCTGCATTTTTCTTTCCAAAGTTAGTGGGTGTGGTTTTCAGTGTGTCGATTTGTGTGCAATAGTCCAGAAACTACGGCATCAAGACATATTCTGAACAGTCTCGATTATGGATCTCGGAATTTGGAAATGGCTCAAATTTGTCGAGTGGTCAAAGCTTTACAAAAACTCGTAGATCAGATATTGGGCACACAAATTGGTACATCTTTCATTAAACCTTAAATTTAGATTAAGATCTTAAACGACAGAGAAATTTGCAGCTCAGCAAAACAACAACAAAAAATAGGCCCAACCCCAAAATGACGGTTTAAAACAAGCTATAAAAACATGAAGTTGGAAAAAAAAGGGGACCAACTGTCAAACATTTGGCTGCAGACTCAGTAGAGAAGACTCTCAGTACATTTATCTTCACACCTCTAATTACTAAAGTGAAGAAGCAGTGCTTCACTGCTTTCTAATATCTTTTTCTTCTGATTGGACACGATGAAGGGGAAAATACTATAGCAGGACAGAAGCTAAGAAGATATCAGTCCTTATCAGTGTCCATGTCATAAGTCCAAAGTGTTCCCAGTGTATCGAGTGAAAGATCTCACAGCTCAACAGGGAAGCCAATGAGGCATTTCTGCTAGCAGGACAAAACACAGTGCCACTCAGCTGTATTTTATCCTTTTCTAAACAAAGGTTAGTGACAAGCCGAGAGTACAATGATGATTGTTTTATAAGCCAGTTAGGTGAGAGCTATGGAAGAAACTCATGTGAATTTATATCTTTATCAGTAACACATTCCTGGAATGCTATAACCACCAAGTTAGAGTAAAAAGGCCATAAAGGGCTGAATATAATCTGAAATAGATGAATAGGTAAAGAATGTGAAATAAAATAAATCCATCAAGCCTGATGGAGCGTAGCACTGTGGCTCTAGCTTAGCATGCATGTCACAGAAGGCTTCCTAAAAGCTATTTTACCGTTTTTGAGTCACAATATAAATCTGCCATTTAGCAACTAAACTGAAAAAAATAAAAAATCCTCTTAAAATCGTTTGTGTTATATGATCACAAAGCAATTGTACTATAACGGTTTCCTGAACTCTCGCAACAATCATCCAACGTCATTTTACATATGCAGTGAAATCTTGCCCTAAGTGCGGCATTTAAATATTAATGCCATGTTTATCATAATGGTTTGCTTTAGATAAGAGCAACAGTTTATCATCTCTCATCTGGCCGCAGTAATTGATGATCTACAAGCCTTTACAGACATTTACTTAATGGAAAAGCGTTTATTGCCCGAGAGCAAAGTGTGAAAATGAAGTGATACAAAATGCAGCTGTTAGCCTGATATCATCAGATCTAATCCAGGTCCATTTCATCCTTTTTCACTCTGTCAATCCTAAAAAGGGATGTTGACAACTTAAAAGTGACAGATAAAATGACTGATTCCTGTAGCTCAAAACATTATTAAACATTTTAGTTCTGATGACACAGAAGTGCTTTAAATATGGCACAATTAGATGTTTAGAAACTCTTTATTTTAACTGTAAGGCTTGGTCTAGACATATTCAACACAAAGATGCAACAAATAGCTGGTTTTGAACAGCATATGACTTGGTTCTTCGTTATTAGGGAACATAAAGCAGCTCCGATAACCAACAAAGTGATTCAGTTGGAGTGCGGTCTGATTCTCACTTCCTGTTTCTTTGTGGCTACACGCGCACGCATGCCATGTGGTGAGCGCACCGACACAGATATAAAGTTCCTAAGATGGCAAAAATACTTTTATGTGCCCAATCTGGCTTTCATAAACAGATCATTGCCAACATGTGAGGTAATTGGGAAAAAATTTTCTGTACATGTGTAGTCTCTTAAGTAATTTTACTGTCCTAGAAGGGGTGTTGCTCCAGTTTGTACAATTACAAAACTAAATTTGCCAACATGCTTTAGACTTCTGTAGGAAATAATGCAATTTAACCTCTCATGCAACCTCTACAATTCAGATTAGCTAGGACTTCAAATCTGGCTATTTGAATTCATACCTGTGCACTTTTTTTGTGAACTCCCACCTTATTTGATAATATTTGAATAAAACTGGTGGCTCTGAATGTAGGTCATGCTGGCAGACACGTTTCCTGCAGCTGCAGACAAAGAACTCGACTATGGTGTCTGGTGGGCATAATATATTGACTTCTGCTGTGCATATTGATTCAATGGAGCTCTGTCAAAACACAACTCCCAGAAAGCTAATGGGTGGAGGAGCTTGTAGCTGAATGTCATCCCAGGATATCCCCTTCCATTTCTGCCCTGCAGTTGGTATTTTAGGACGGATAAAAATACCCCTGCGGCCAGCTGTTAGAGCATTAGGGACATTGCCAGCAGTTTAAATGCAATATTTAGATTGAAAGGTTTTAGAAGCATAATTATACAATATGATTGAAAGATTGAACTTTGGAATAAAAGACTGAGGAGGGGCAATAAAGCAAGTTAGTCACTAGTGTCGGCCGCCTGTTGCAGCTGGAGAGGCGAATTATCAGCTGAATTAGATAACAGTGGCCTTTACTGGGCAGTGCTGTTCGAAAAGCAAACTCATTTACATGTTAGGTGTGTTAAAAGGCGTCGGTAAAGCTCAGGCGTCAGTTTTCTTCAGTAGGAAAACGTACCCAAAGTGATATGTTCCCTCTTCACCCCAGTTTTTCGTTCCAGCACCGCCAACTGGTCCGTGACAAAGTTTTTCTCGTGGAGCAGCGACACAAAGCGATCTTTCAGCTGAGTCATTTTTGCCTTTCCTCGAGCCTGTGCACAACGGAGCAAACGAAGCAAATGTCACCAGGACCGATAGTTGACACTTTCTAAAGCAAGAAAATAAAGTGTTTTTACTGACCTTCGATTGTTAACGTGCTCGGAAAGTGGCAGAAAAAATGCCAACCGCCCGCTGGCTCCCCAGAGTGTTGCGAGGACGCAGAGGAGGCGGAGTTTGAAATCGCCCCGCTGACCAATCAGAACGCAGTTCCGAGTAACGTTCAGTGTATCAGTTGATGAAATCCAACGGTTTTTTTTTTTTTTTGTCTGCTGGCTCCTAAGGCAGATAATTAACCCTGCAGGATGCCGTCGGCCCCATCACGCAGAGGTGATGAATTATTTAATAAAGCAAGCCATCTAAGATAGATTAGAGATAAACTCATTGTCTAAGACACAAAGTTAGGGTTAGGGTTAGGGCAAAAACATGAATAAATTTAACAAAACTCAACATTTATTAATAATGTTCCCCTGGGCTCACTGCCCAGGGCATAATTCTCTCAGGGGGTGGCAAACATTTCAATGTTTATGTGAGAAGCTGTGTTTTTTATGTCTCTAACCTTATCAGTGTATGTAATGTAAATTGTAATGTAAATGCTGAACTGTTCTGAACTGAGGAGCGGAAAATGAAATAGTGTTTTTTTTTCATGCAGGAAAATGACATTTATTTTTTGTATTTGTATAATTGTTGGGGGGGGGAATTATTTACTTTGTCCAGTTGCTGGAGTTACATCTCCATCTTTTATTCTCTTCTTTAAAAGATGTTTGTGTTTTTAACAACTTTTTGTTAGCACAGGAACTCATCTGGGATGTGAGTTTTTTTCAATGGTGAACAGTTGGGTAAACAATTGATGAGAAATTTGAGCTTTCTACTGAATGGATCGCAAAACTTTCCAAATGCAATGAAAACTTGAAGTTTTTTATTTTGTATAACAATGCATTCCCTCTACCAGTCACAGGTTTTTCCAAAGATGTGGCTGCTAGTAAGTTTATTGTGAAATAAAGATGTTATCTATATTCTGAGATTATGCACTTTTACTGTTTCTGCTACAGGGTCATGCACTACTGAATAAATAACTTATTTGAAGCATTACCAGAATGTTTTCTTCCATAAGATTTGCAATTTGTTTATTTCTTTTAGCATCTTTGTATATTTGATAATGATGAAGACACTTTATTTTAGATTTGCTAAATTTTTTACAGACTAAATCTTGTATTAAATGGATTTGACATTTTCAAAAATGGCTGACAAGAGGTTTTCTTCTTGTCTAATACAGTTTTAGGTTATTTTCCCAAAGCTTGGCCATAACCACTGTATAACACTGTTAAGGATTCTTCTTTTTTTTTTAGACTGACAACTGAATGGCAGTTTCTAATGCGTTCAGCCGTGATTAAAAAGCCAAACATTTCTTTGGAATAATAAATCTGTTATGATTCAGTGCATAAGCTGGAAGCCATGGTGTTTGGAAACTTTAAGCCTTTTTTTTTTATTTTTACCAAACCCTGACACTCTCACTTGTTGAACAGCTTTTCACAGATGAGTGTGAAAAGCTAGAACTTCTACTGTATTGTTTTCCCACACAGACAAAAGGCAATTCAAACGATCCTAGCAAACCATCTGCTGTAACTACAGGTAACATAAAGGTCAAAAAGCCAGAATACATTACTGATTTTAAAACCACAATTAGGCTATTTGAATCAAGACATGTTAAGTTTTAAAACTAGCTTATTTTAAATTTATTTTCTTAACATTAGACAAAACTAAATTAAAGATATCTTGAATTGTAATTTTGACTAGTCAAAATTCCTTTTAAGATATCTCTGAATGAATTTGAGATATCTTGAATTACACAGCTTTTCTATTTAAGATATCTTAAATTGACATTCCAACTAGTCAGAATGACATTTCTGATATCTTGAATTAGTATTGTATCTAGTCGAAACGTCCCTGACTTACGTAGCAATTTGAAAGTTTAATAAAACAATGAAAAATAGAGAAAACAAAAAAAGATGTTTGAAAATTCATCACTTTCATGTTGAAAATGGTTTGACAATAGCAATTTTAGCTTTTGAAAGCTGTTTTTAAGTGCATTTGGTTCGTTGGAAATGAATAAACAGGAAATTCTTTGCAGATATCAGAAGCAGTCTTATAGTTTATAAAGTTTTACTATGTCCGCATTTCCAACATTGTCGAACTCTTTCTAATTTGTGGCATTTACTGACAAGTTTGTACAGGAAACGTAAAATTCTGCAGGCAACTGTTTGGACACCACAAAGGGGCTTCCACGTCATTCTTAATTCAGATATCTAAAATTGTAATTTTGACTAGTCATAATTGTGTTGAAGATATCTTAAATTGTAATTACGGATATGTGTCCCGTCAAATGACAGATCCAGTGAAGTGATTTGAGATATCTTGAAAGGAATTTTGACTAGTCAAAATGTAATTGAAGATATCTTGAATTATTATTCTTACTAGTCAGAATGTAACTACAGATATCTTAAATTATCTTTCCGGATAGTCAAAATGTAGTTTTGTCTAGTCAAAATGCATTTTTAGATATCCGGAATGTAATTCCGGATAGTCAGACGAAACCGAATTCATGTTAAAACTTATTGCCACAGACTCTTTGTCTCTAAATAGGGTTGCCACCCGTCCCGTAAAATACGGAATCGTCTTGTATTTGGGTGTTAAATGTTGCGTCCCGCATTGAACCGATACGAGACGCGATTCGTTCCGTATTTCTATAAATGTCCGATAGACACGCCTATGACACACATATCAACATTAAGTGAAACAAACACTGGTGGACCCCAGAACTCTACGGACCGACGCTGTTGTCACGGTTGCCTAGAAACGGACACTACGCAGCCGCGGTAAGGTGCTATCAACCCGGGTGTTTTTAAAACGTCCTTGTCCCGAATCTCCACAGTCCTTAGAGGCAAAACCTCTCGTAAAGATACATACGTGAGTGGGAATAATGTTTGTGAGGATGAATAAAGACAATTTTAAAAAACGTGTCCATCGTGGGACAGTGTGAAAGACAGGATGGCTCCGGAGAGGCACTGTAGACGCGTTAGAGCCTAAAGAACCAGAAATCAGTATCTCTTCATCCATCAGTCATCTCCTGAGGCTGATATGGTAGAACATTTTATTATTGATTATGTTTTTTTATTGTGCTTTTAGTCGGTTATATTGGTTTGATTATTTGCTTATTAATAATATCAGCCAAAATAATACTAATGGTCATTTAAAGAACAAATTATACAAATAGGCATTAATATTTCCTACTTTAAAAGGCTTGTTAATGCTTTCTCTATGCTTTATTTTGAAATGCTGATATATTTTTATGAATTCAGTGTTCAGTGGTCATTTGTATTATTAATGCACCAGACACAGATCTGCAGTCCAGGGGTGGTTCTAGATGGGGGCCAACGGGACACCTAAGAAATTATACTAAATAAATGTCTTATGTTAATACTCAGTGATGGATTTTTTTTTTAACCTACACAATTTTACTGTAACAATGAATTAAATATTCTAGTGCTGCACTTTTAGCTGCTGTATAGAGATAGGATCACACTTCCCATCTGCCAGGATCACTGGAGACAGATGTGGCTCTTTGGCTCATGTAATATATCAAATGATGAAATATTGCTCTGTTTTTTTGTTTGTTTGTTTCAAAAAAGACTGACTAAAATACCAGAATGTTCACATAACTTTTATACATTTGGCTGTCTGAGGACACATTTAGGACACATTTGGAATATTAAATCAGGTGTTGTGATCAGTTACTCAGTACTTGAGTAGTTTACCAAACACTTTTTACACTTGCTTAATTAAATGTGTTTAAGGTATGCTACTTTGATTGGAGTACAATTTTGGGGTAGTCTAACCGACCTCTATGCATGAACAATTGGTCTATGGATCACTTTTTAAAAACAAAACACACCGCCATAAAACAATGTCTATCACTGCAGCGGACGTCCCACCCCATGAGAGTAGGGCGATGCGCCGTGGGGAACATCCCTTATTTTTATTTATGAAAGGTGGCAACCCTCTAAACCAAACTTATTGGGTTTGTGGCTAGCTAGCTAATTGCATGCTAGCTAGCACTTGGATCTGTATGCAAACAAGGATCAAAATGTACTTTTTGCTACACTTTGAAAAGGTTTTATAGAGACGTTGTGATTTGCCTCCATTAAAACATTCAGACTTTATAAGCGATATATCAAATCAAACTCTTTTTAAGAAAATACATTGGGGTTGAGAGGCGGGGTCAGGGTTCTTACGTTTTTCTGATATAATTTGGAAATTGCCGATACAAAGTGTTGACGGTGATCCGTCAGCAGAGGGCACTGTATCACAATTTATGAAAAATAAACTCACCTTCGAAGTGCAGCTGTCCATTCTTTTTACTCTCTTGTGCAGTCAGCCTATCTGAGTCAGTGGTGAGGGGGAAGCAGAGTACACCCTGCCTGGGCAGATAGCCAGTCCAGGGTGTACTCTGGACTGGACGAGGTGTACACGTTTTGGACAAACCAAAACGAGACAAAGTAGAACTTTGTGGAGCTTCAGTTGTGCAACTATTAAACCGTGAATTTTGCTCTCTAGCGCAAAAACTGAAGGAGGACATCCTGCCACCGGTTTGACCGGTGTCAGGCTGCAAACACTTGGGTTTTGCAGCAGGTACCAGTGAACGAAGTGAACCAGCAAGATCAATGCCAGGAGTGGGAAATAAATTCCTTAACTTATTGGCAACTTTCAAGACATGTTTGATGGTAGTTTCTGGAAAGAGCCAAACAACACATTCGCTTTAAGTAGACTTACTTTTTTTTTTTTTTTTACATAGGCATAGGTGAGTTTGAATTAGCTTTTTTGTTTTCCTTTATAAAAAAAAACAAACAAAAAAAACTTACAAATAATTTAAAACCTGAATTTTGTATTTACTGGTGTTATCTTTGTCGGACATCATAATTTGTTAGATGATTTGAAACATTTAAGTGTTTCAAAGAATAAAAACAGAAGAAACATGTTATGTAAATGCTATTTTTTTGTTTTTTATAAATTGTAGGATTATTTACAAGTTATGATGACAACACAGCATTTTTAAGCCATTATTGTTCCAAGTTTAAATTTTCTTGGAGAGAAAAATCAGCTGAGTAATTTTAATATTTGATCGATCTCAAATCAAAGATTCCCTGGACGCCCCTCATCATCTCTTTTAACTCTTCATACTCTGTTTCTTGATTGCTGACAGAAATGATTCAATGAGATGATCCGATTCAATGAGACCTGTAACATTTTTTTTCCTTTTGTTTTGCTCTAATCGAGTCACTTATATCAAATTTATCCTAAAGATAAATCCCTGTTTCTTTTAAAAACAAATTTTAGAAAATACAGTGAACATGAAAACAATTGCTTTCTTGCATATATGACATTTAAAATGTTTTTGAACAAAATGTTTTTTTTCTACAATTTTGAATACTTAATTGGTTTTCAAAAAAAAAAATCAATTAGCTCAAATGTGCTAGGTTTAAACAGTTTTAGAAGACTTTAATTCAGAAATTCAGATTTTAGGACAAGGTATTCCTCTTAGCATACTCAATTTGCTTAAACAATAAACTAATATCAATAAAAACAGTGTTTAAGGTAGACTGCCAGCAGAGAGCATCGTAGCTCAGGTTTTGGAAACTTACTCTGTTTGAAGGGAATTGCATAAGAAGCAGAGTTGCGAGTTTCCAGATGAACTGGTTCTGTCCTCAGGGAGTTGAAATATTTTCTTTACTAACTATAACTCTCTCAGTTTCACATGGACAGGTGCTGAAAAAACAGTTTGCATGATTTTAATGCAGCACTGCTTGACTGAGTTCTGCCTTCTGATAGCCTTATCCTGTACAGAGGTTATCTGAAGATGAAACTTTAAGAGCTTAAAGCTACTACATGCTAGCTTTAAATTTAGTCAATGTGTCAGAGACTGAACAGCAGCACTCTGAGAGCTTCATCATCAATAAAGATAATAGAGATAAAATAAACTCGGCAACAATGGTATAGTGTTCAGAGAGTTGTTAAGAGCTGTACAAAAGAGTAGAGAGTTGGTAACGAGACCAGAGGTGAAAAATCAAATAAAACCAACGTTGATTTTAACATATTTCTTTGTGGTTTGTGATTTTTAATAAAGTATCATATATTGCATCAAAATTTGTCATGAGAGTGGTGAGAGCAGAGAGATGATTTCCATAGAGTGGAGGCTTTGCATGGTCAGCTGATCCTCCAGTGAACTGAGAAGGTTTATAGTCCTGTGAGTTCAACACTGCAGGACTCAGATCTGTCAGTCAAGCCAGCAGAAGCAACAAGCACCATGACCCTCATCACCATCCTCATCTGGACGCTGACCTGCTGCTGCTTTACAGGTTCATTCACTCAGCAACATTTCTACCATGATGTGCTGCTGCCTTTTCTCTCCTTTCTTTCTGCTGACAAATGAAGGATTTGTTTTTGTCTGCAGGATGCAGAGCTCAGATCACTGTGACTCAACCTGCAGTGGAGACGGTTACACCAGGATCCACTGTCACTATCAGATGTACAACAAATCCTGCTGTGCACAGATGGTCTGATGGTAACCAGGGCATGTTCTGGTATCAGCAGAAACCAGGACAGCCTCCAAAGCTCATAATAAAGTATGCAAAGACGCTTCAATCAGGAACTCCATCTCGGTTTAGTGGCAGTGGAAGCGGCTCTGACTTCACTTTGACATTCAGTGGAGTTCAGACTGAAGATGCTGCAGTTTATTACTGTAAGAGTCGCCATAGTGGCCTAGAGTTCACACAGTGATTAGTAGCCGTACAAAAACCTCCCTCAGTCAGACTGCAGACACTCTGAGCTGTTAGAGCAGAAACTGAACAGACTCTGAAACAGACCACTGAACACAGAGATGACTGGAAACCCTAACATATCTAAAAAGATTCAAACGTAAGAAAAAGATATAAAAACACAAATTTAGACAGTAAAATAAAACATCTTGACTCTAACAAATTATTTTTACTGGCACAGGAAATAAATCTGGTCATATTTTTCATTACTATCTACTTTCTTTCATTACTTCCTTTTTTCACTGATACAGATCAACACATTTTCTACCTACATTCATTCAAGTAGAGGCTTGTTCCCTCTGTTATCTCTTGTTCCTGTGTATATATATCACTATCTCTATTTATTTTCAGAGCAGCTAATGATGTCTGCACAAATAAAAATGTGAGTTTTTGTTTTGGGTTTTCATGCTTTCATCTTTAAGATTCAAGAAACCAATCAGCAAATATTCCATCCATTCATTTTCTTTACACCCTTGTCCCTTAGTGGGGTCGGGAGGTGCTGGTGCTTATCTCCAGCTAACGTTCCGGTTGAGAGGCAGAGTCACCCTGGACAGGTCACCAGTCTGTTGCAGGGCAACACAGAGACAGGACAAACAACCATGCACACACACACTCACACCTAGGGGCAATTTGGAGAGGCCAATTAACCTGACAGTCATGTTTTTGGACTGTGGGAGGAAACCGGAGTACCCAGAGAAAACCCATGCATGCACAGGGAGAACATGCAAACTCCATGCAGAAAGACTGGGGCTGGGAATCGAACCCAGAACCTTCTTGCTGCAAGGCAACTGCACCACCATGCACTCTCTACATTCTCCCTAGGTGTGAGTGTGTGTGTGTACATGGTTGTTTGTCCTGTGTGTTGCCCTGCAACAGACTGGCGACCTGTCCAGGGTGAACCCCGCCTCTTGCCCAGAACGTTAGGCACCAGCAACCCTCCTGACCCCAGTAAGGGACCAGGGCGTTAGAAAATGGATAGAAATGGAGTTCAGGTCTTTTTAAATCATTTTATTAGAACATTAAGGACACTTTCTAACCAAAATGTCTGTAACTTTTGTAAATCAAGTTGTTGCAAAATGTCTGGATTCCAATAAGCAAGAAAATATCCAGGAAAGTAGAAACACAAAGTTAGACAAAATTCTTCTCATTAAATGATTACATTTCTACACTAGAATGGCCAATGAATTACAAGAGTATCATATTAAAACAGAAAGACAAATGATGTAATGAGGTTGAATCTGGAGCTTTTCGATTGATGAGAACCTATTTAATTTAGTGGTTATTGAAGAACATTAATTAGGTGAATTTGATCAGCTGATTAAAAAACAAGAAGTGAACAAAATGTATAATATTTTTCAGACGATGTGTATGCAATTTTCTTTTACATTTAATGTCAACATTAATCACAAGTGTAATTTAAGAGTAAACATGGATATGTTCTGCATATCAATTCTAAATAGTACAAACTCAAAATATAAATCATAAACAAAAGGACATTTTTAAATCACAGGTCCAAATAGATCAAAGTCACTTTGATAACCTTGACATACCAAGAAGAAACATAATGAGGATCATTGAAACATGAATACAGGTAACATTACAAAGATTTAAACCTTATGTTGCTCAATTTATGGATCTATTTTATGTCAAACATTTGCTGATTTTGTGTGTTTTAGTTTATAACTACACATCACATTTAGGGGACAAAGAAACACTATAAAAGTGTTGAATATGGAAAACATCATGAACAACCAATAAATACTTTATTTGATCTTCAGTTGAAATAAAAACTGAATATTGTCACTAGATGAAGTGTTGGCTGAATCATCTCTATGTTTCCTGTTTCATCTCAGCAGGTGTGGATTTGCATGATCTCGATGCTTCGCTGCTCCTCAAGCTTTAAGTTCTTCTGCTGCAGAAAGTCCAAAGTGTGTTTGAGCTCCGACACTGAAACCTGCATCAGGATGACGTCTCCAGTAGCTCTGATGGTTGTGTTGGGTTTTCTCACTCAGGGTAAGACTGACTTTTAAATTTATCAAGTTTTCTTTGAACTCGTACTTATTATTGTTTTCCTTTAACGTTGCTCATCTCTCCTTTCAGCATCATCTGCCAATAATTTTCTGACTCAGTCTGAACGATCAAAGTCAGTCAGTGTTGGAGCGACTGTGACCATCAGCGCCACAGGAAGTTCTAATATTGGTCCTGATCTCAGTTGGTACCTGCTGAAACCTGGACAGCCTCCTAAACTTCTTATATATCAGGCTTCAAGTCGGTTCTCAGGAACTCCATCTAGATTCAGCGGCAGTAGATCTGGTTCTGATTACACTTTAAGCATCAGTGGTTTTCAGGCTGAAGATGCTGGAGATTATTACTGTATGGGAGTGCATACTGGCGGCGTGTTCACACAGTGATTTATAGTCGTACAAAAACCTCCTTCATTCTGACTGAAGGCTGCAGGTGCAGAGAAATGATAGGAACTGGTTCAGTGAACACATCACAGAAGTTACCAAGCAAAACCATCAAATATGAGCAGCTAAAGTGTAGATATGAAATAGATATGGTGTTACAAGAACAGATAATTGAGCGGAGAAAAGAGCATCTTAAGAAATCAGAGGAAGACATGGCGCTTATTGACGACCTGAGAGCAACGAATGCCGTCCTCCAGGAAAACAAAACCAAAGAAATCAAATTCCTGCAAGGTGATAAGAAACGTTTGCAGAAAAAATTTAATGAGATGAAACATTCATGCCATGAATTCATCGGCAAGTATGAAAGGGATATTTCTGAACTAAAACGAGATGTAGAAAGATATAAGTAGGAGGTTAGCCAGGAGAAAGACGCCAATTTAGAGAAAGTTAAGGAGAATCAGCAGCTTATCAACGACCTGAGAGCTGAAAAGGAGGAGCTCTTCCAAAAAATGTCAGGAGAGATCAAAATTCTGCACAAGAGGGAGAAGTTCATTCTTAATGAACTTGATCAGGTCCACTTTTCATACCAGGAGCTAAAGATTAAGTATGAAAATGATATGGACTTGCAGCAGCAGGCTGAAATGTATGAGCAGAATATAAAGCAGAGGGAAACTGCTCTTTCAAAAAGAGAAAAGGAAGAGAGGCTTATCCAGTGTGCACTGCAACAACAAATTGAAAAATTACAGCAGCAGATAATACAGGAGAGAAAAGCTCATCTGCAAAAATCAGAGGAGGACATGGCGATTCTCAACAACCTGAGAGCAACAAATGTCCTCCAAGAAAACAAAAGGAAAGAAATTAAATTCCTGCAGGAGAAAGAAAGTTGTGCCCAGGCTGAGTTGGAGAAAGTTAAAGGTTTGGACCTGGAGCTAAACAGTCGGTATGAAACCGATGTCACTGCGCTAAAACGACAAGCCGAAAAATACCAGCAGGAGATAAGTTGTGTGAAAGAGGAGTTGGAAAAAGCAAAAGAAGATCTACCTGGATTTAATTCCCAGTCCTGGGGAATCTGCTGCATTTCACTCCCTTCCCTCTTCCCCCAATTTCCTCTGCAACCACTGTTAAACATCAGCCTAAAAAACTTTATTAGAGCCTAAAAAAACTAAAAAAAAACTAAAAAAAAAAAAAAAAAAAACTAAAAATACATTTCACTTCACAAGTGGATCAAAAGTCAGAATATGCTCACCACCACATTATGCTCGTTTCCTCATATTAAAAAACAACTTTCTTCCTCTCGCTCTCTCATTTTCATGAGAACTAGCATAACTAGCATAACATAACTAGCCTTAGCATTCATGACATGTTATGCTAGCTGCAGCCAGTGATGATGACTCACGTCGGACCGCTTTTTTCATTAAATATTAATCTAACGCGTTGCTTTTTCAAATCCAATAGTCAGACTACAATTACTTATTGAAATCACTTTGCGTCACTATTTTCCTTAGTAATATAATTTCCTCTTGGGAGCGACCACCGTTTCTATGCAATGGTGGGAAGTAACCGTTATTACTTAAGTACAATTTTCGTGTATCTGTACTTTACTTAAGTAGATTTAATAATGGGTACTTTCTACTTTTACTCCACTACATTTTACAGTAAGTATCTGTACTTTTTATTTCACTACATTTCGACAAAACTGTCGCGTTACTCGTTACATCCAAGTCGCACTGCTCTCTTTTTGTCAGTTAAAATGTGAAGTTCAAGGACTTAAGGTGGCGCCGTAAAATCCAAGCAATAACGTGACGTAGTGTCTGTTGTCACCCATCGCCTCCACCTTTCCTCGCACGCGGAGCTCCAGACATGCGCAGTGGTTTCCTCTGAGTGGGAGAAGATGTCTGTCTAATCGTCAGTAATATAATAGCGCTGTATAAATCATAGATATGGTGACATGTAAAATAAGCAGCGCTTAGCTTTCACAGACGGTGGGAACTTCGTCCTACTTTTAGCGTCACTTCGATGGAAAGCTTAAAGAAAGGTAAGCTCTGAGGACGTGATGCTAGCAAAGCTAGCTGTACTGAGACACACGTTGCATCTGCGATGAAAAAAAGTTGTCACTCATGCGCTGAATTACTGTGTGGATGTGTTCACTGAGGTGTCGCAAATATGGGACAACGCTGTGGCCAAAGTGCAATATAGTAATTATTTAAAGTGCCACTCTTGATAAAATCAACTTTCTTCTTCTTTGTCATGACAGTAATGAAACTCTCTCCATTATAATGAATCAGAGCAAGCTTTATTAAAACACACAGCAAATGAATCCCACTCACATCCAGCTGCTGAGCTTCACACATTAGTCTAAGTTGTTGAACGTTTCTCAGCGGTTTAGTTGAGCGTCACACAAGCTTTAGTTTGCCTTCATCCAGACTCCTGTTGCTGAGAGCAGCAGGTGTTTCTCCTGCTGCTCTCCCACTAAGAGCTCCTGCTCTGGGCCTCATTCAGCCTCTCTGGCCCTCACACTGGCTCCTCCGGATGCTCTGGACCTGGCTGTGGCCCTGATGGGCCACCCTGCAGGAGTACAGCTCTCCTTTCATCCACTTCTCCTGGCTCAGGCTTAAGGTGCTGCTGCTGCCGTAGCGTCCGCTCTTCTCCTCCTCCGAGCTGCTCAGGACCCCGTCTGTCACCGCCGTGCCGTCCACCTCCCAGCTCACCTGGGCTCCCTGAGGAGAGTAGCCGCTCAGCAGGCAGAGCAGCGTGGCCGAGCCCCCAGAGAGCTGCTCAGAGGAGGGGGGCAGCAGAGAGACTGAGGGTGGGGCCGCGGGGCCGGCTGGAGGGGAGAGAAGAGACACGAGGAGCAGATCAACGTCTGCTGGTCAGGACACACACATATCACAGTGGACTATAATATAATAACACTGAGGAGACGGATGGTTTAGAGGCTGGATTCATTCATCCATGTTTACTTCACTTTCAGCTTTTTATTCAAATCTTCTGGAGCTTCCAGAGAAAATCACATCAGAGCTGAAATGTTCTGACCTCGACTCGTCAGGAATAAAAGGAGCAACATGAAATATCAATGTGAATAAAACAACATTTTACTGTAAATATGTTGGTTCTGTAAAGATTTGCTTCATGGAAACAAAATGGCTGAACACAGTTAAAGATTTTCCATCTGTTGGTTTCACTTCCTCTTTACTGCATCAAACTAACAGACTGGAAACTTTAAAAGCTCAAAAAAAAGCAAATATTTTTACATTTTATTTATTTTTTTACAAGCATCGGCAACAGATTTTAATGCATTAAATATTTTTAAATATAAGGATATATTAGTGGTTTCAGAATTAGGATCCTCCACTAAAGTCTAAAAACAATATTTCACTATTTAATTAAAAAACACAGAACTGATGTAATGTTTGTTTTCAAATAATCATATAATTTGGTAAACGGCATAAAATACATGAACATTTATTACATATAAACTATTTGACCTAATGGTAACAAAGTCAAACAAATAAAAAAATACACATAAAGCGCTCACAAAAATAACGTTTGATCACATAAAGAGTAAAACTTAAGTTTTGATTTATATAAAATGAAATGGTGATACTCACAGTGAACGATGAGTTTGGTTCCTCCACCAAAAGTCCACCACAGTGATACAAACTCATTGAGAGGCCGTACAAAAACCTCCTGCACTGTCAGGAGACATCTAGCTGCTGAAATGATGTTTTTAAAGTGATAAAAATCCCATTTTAAACTGTATTTAATCTGCAAATCATCCAACATTAATTCAGCTTTAAATTGCTTCATAATTTCTGAGAATATTTTCATTTTATCACCAATGAAAAGTAAAAGTTCCTTTCTCTCCTCGACTGCATTGCGTCATTGTTTAACATTGCAGCTTTCATTATGTTTACAAGGTTAAAACAGTTTTTCAGTATAATTTAATTAATTAAAACCTTAAAATAAACATCAACTTACATTGATATATAATATATTTACCAGTAAATTTTTGTAAAAGAGGAAAATTATCCTTGTTTATCCAAGAGAAATTTAAATTTAATCCAAGAAGTGAAAATCCTTCATGTTGTTTCTGTTTAATTTTCTTCTCTTCCAATTAGATGATGAGAGTTTTAAATCCAGTATCTATTAGTGTTGGTTCAGTGTCTCTGTTTGTCTGAGAGCAGAGAGATGATTTCCATAGAGTGGAGGCTTTGCATGGTCAGCTGATCCTCCAGTGAACTGAGAAGGTTTATAGTCCTGTGAGTTCAACACTGCAGGACTCAGATCTGTCAGTCAAGCCAGCAGAAGCAACAAGCACCATGACCCTCATCACCATCCTCATCTGGACGCTGACCTGCTGCTGCTTTACAGGTTCATTCACTCAGCAACATTTCTACCATGATGTGCTGCTGCCTTTTCTCTCCTTTCTTTCTGCTGATAAATGAAGGATTTGTTTTTGTCTGCAGGATGCAGAGCTCAGATCACTGTGACTCAACCTGCAGTGGAGACATTTACAACAGGATCCACTGTCACTATCAGATGTACAACAAATCCTGCTGTGCACAGATGGTCTGATGGTGACCAGGGCATGTTCTGGTATCAGCAGAAACCAGGACAGCCTCCAAAGAACCTAATTTATTATGTAAAAAAGCTTCAATCAGGAACTCCAACTCGGTTTAGTGGCAGTGGAAGCAGCTCTGACTTCACTTTGACCATCAGTGGAGTTCAGGCTGAAGATGCTGCAGTTTATTACTGTAAAAGTATCCATGTAGTAAATAGTGCCGTTGTGTTCACACAGTGATTAGTAGCCGTACAAAAACCTCCCTCAGTCAGACTGCAGACACTCTGAGCTGTTAGAGCAGAAACTGAACAGACTCTGATCCAGACCACTGAACACAGAGATGACTGGAAACTCTAGTGCAACTCAAGGAGATTAAAATGTAAGAAAACAATATGATAACATAAAAACAGAAAGTAAAGAAAACATTTTGACTCTGACAAATAATTTTTACTGGCACAGTAAATAAATCTGCAAATATTTTTACATTTAAAGAAAACTTCCTTTTGTTCACTGATACAGATCAACACATTTTCTACCTCCTGTCATTCCAGTAGAGACTTGCTCCCTCTATTTTATGTCTTCATCCTGTAAATATATCACTATTTCTATTTATTGACAGAACAGCTGCAAAACTCTGATGGTTTAAAACCTTTTCCTCATGACGTCTGCACAAATAAACATGTGAATTATTGTTTTGGGTTGTTATCCTTTCACCTATTTTCCTCTAAGATCCAAGAAACCAATCAGCAAATATTAAAGTCAGTTTTTATTTTACTTCTTTAATTTTATCTTTCTATTTTGTGTTCTGGAGTTCAAAAGTTGTAAATAAAAAATAAGTGACTATCCCATCTTCTTTTTATTAACTGTTCACGTTTTTAATCATTTTATCAAAACATTAAGGTCACTTTCTAAAATGTCTCTATCTTTAGTAAATCAAGTTGTTGCAAAATGTCTGGATTATGATAAGCAAGAAAATATCCAGGAATGTAGAAACACAAAGTTAGACAAGTTTCTTCTAATTAAACATCATTTCTGCACTAGAATGGCCAATCAGTTACAAGAGTTTCATATTAAAATATAAACTTTAAAATTTAAGTTGTAATGTGGTTGAACCTGGTGCCTTTTGAAGGAAAATGATGAGAATCTATTTAATTTAGTGGTTATTGAAGAACATCAATGAAGTGAATTTGATCAGCTGTTCAACAAACAAAATTTATAATATTCTTCAGAATGTGTGTTCAGGTTGTTGTTCTTTGTACATTTAATATCAACATTAATTAAAAATATGATTTAAAGGAAAATATAGAATGGTTCTGCATCCTATACAGTGTAAAGTTAAATTATAAATAATAAAGACATTTTTAAAGCACAAATCCAAATAGATCAAAGTCACTTTGATAACCTTAACATACCAAGAAGAAACATAATGAGGATCATTGAAACATGAATACAGGTAACATTACAAAGATTTAAACCTTATGTTGCTCAATGTATGGATCTATTTTATGTCAAATATTTGCTGGTTTTGTGTGTTTTAGTTTAAAACAACACATCACATTTAGGGAGCATAGAAATATTATTAAAAGTGACAACATGAAGAATCAATAAATACTTTATTTGATCTTCAGTTGAAATAAAAACTGAATATTGTCACTAGATGAAGTGTTGGCTGAATCATCTCTATGTTTCCTGTTTCATCTCAGCAGGTGTGGATTTGCATGATCTCGATGCTTCGCTGCTCCTCAAGCTTTAAGTTCTTCTGCTGCAGAAAGTCCAAAGTGTGTTTGAGCTCCGACACTGAAACCTGCATCAGGATGACGTCTCCAGTAGCTCTGATGGTTGTGTTGGGTTTTCTCACTCAGGGTCAGACTGACTTTTAAATTTATCAAGTTTTCTTTGAACTCGTACTTATTATTGTTTTCCTTTAACGTTGCTCATTTCTCCTTTCAGCATCATCTGCCAATAATTTTCTGACTCAGTCTGAACCATCAAAGTCAGTCAGTGTTGGAGCGACTGTGACCATCAGCGCCACAGGAAGTTCTAATATTGGTCCTGATCTCAGTTGGTACCTGCAGAAACCTGGACAGCCTCCTAAACTTCTTATATATCAGGCTTCAAGTCGGTTCTCAGGAACTCCATCTAGATTCAGCGGCAGTAGATCTGGTTCTGATTACACTTTAACCATCAGTGGTTTTCAGGCTGAAGATGCTGGAGATTATTACTGTCTGGGTAACCATGGTGGTGGCGTGTTCACACAGTGATTTATAGTCGTACAAAAACCTCCTTCAGTCTGACTGAAGGCTGCAGGTGCAGAGAAATGATGAGAACTGGTTCAGTGAACACATCACAGAAGTTACCAAGCAAAACCATCAAATATCTAAGGATGAAATCACCAACTATAGATTATTTTATAAACACAGATGTTGAAATTTGTTTAATAAATAAGGATTATTAATAAGTTTTCTTATGTTTTGCCTCACAAACACTAAAGAGTCTTTAGTTTTTATCTAAAGGCTTTTACATGTGCAGGTTTCTAAAACATTTTATAAACTTTAAAGAAATGAAGATGAGACGACGTTTGATCAAGAACATGAACGTTGAAACACAACAATAAATACAAAGACAGTGATTGACATAAATCTGCACTTTTATTGAAACAATCCATTTACTCCAAGTTACATGAGAGAACATAAGGAAGACGAATGAAACATGAAAAGTGATGTTTGTGAATAAAACATGACACCATGATGGTTCCAGCCATGGAGCTGCAGCTCTACTCTGAGCAGCGGTCAGGCTCCAGGGTTTGAGTGACAGGACTCTGTCCACTCTGATTGGCCTCACAGCTCACTGAGCCCGCCTTCCTCCACTGGTCTGCAGGGAGGCTCAGGGTGCTGCTCCAGCTGTAGCGGCCGTCCCCCCCCAGCACCTCCGGGCTGCTGGACACCCCTGAGGACCTGCTGCTGCCCCCCACCTTCCAGCCCAGCCTCCAGGTGGAGGGGAAGCCCCCGCTGGCCAGACACACCAGTGTGACGCTGCTCTGCTGCTGCTGCTCTTTGGAGGGGGGCAGGACGGTCAGGGTGGGCCGCAACACACCCACTGCAGGAGAGAGGGGGAGAAAAGACGCAGCCATGAGAACCAAGGCTGCTGAAGACGCCTCAGAGCTTCACTCTTCATCACTACTCGTCACATCTTCATCACACCAGACTCTGAATAACCAATCGCTGAGATGATTTTCTCTTGGTTAAACTGAGAGACCAAACATTCAAGTGGAAACAGTTCAAATGTCGTCATCTGTTTCTTTCACTTCCTTTAAACTACATGGAAAACAAATGAACCATGAACACGAAGCTGCTCTGAGTTTACTCTCTAAATATTAGTTCAGTTTGACACCAATTCAGGTTAAAGTTTAAAAATGAAGAAATTATCACAAACATGTTTAATTAACAGGTAAAATGACCCAGAAAAGACAGAAAACAGTGAAAAGAAGTAAAATGTTAGTTTTGATGTTAGAAAAATTAAAACTTAAACTATACAAAACATTTATAAAATACCTTTGAACTGTACATTTTATTGTTTCTCTTGATAAGTTTTACTGGTTGTTTGTTTTAGACATTTTTACAGTTGTGGAGCAACACAAACTTCTGTGAAACTCAGTTATAAATGTCCACATTTACATTTTTAAATCAAGTAAAATGAAGAAACTTTGATGGAAAATGAATTAGTAAAGTCAAAAAATTAAATTCTGCTACTTTTGCAACAAAGAAAAACTTTCTGGTACTTACAGTTAACGACGAGTTTGGTTCCTCCACCAAAAGTCCACCACAGTGATACAAACTCATTGAGAGGCCGTACAAAAACCTCCTGCACTGTCAGGAGACATCTAGCTGCTGAAATTATGTCTTTAAAGTGATAAAAATCCCATTTTAAACTGTATTTAATCTGCAAATCATCCAACATTAATTCAGCTTTAAATTGCTTCAGAATTTAGGAGAATTTTTTCATTTTATCACCAATGAAAAGTAAAAGTTTCTTCCCATCCTGTGCAACACTGTTTAACAATTCAGCTTCTATTATGTTTAAATGCTAAAACCATTTTTCAATGCAATTTAATTCATATACCCATTTTAAAAAATATCTACTTACATTGATATATACAGTAATATATTTACCTATGAGTTTTAGAAAAAGAGGAAAATTATCCTTGTGTTTCAAACAAAAAAATATTTTAATCCAAGAAGTGAAAATCCTTCATGTTGTTTCTGTTTTATTTTCTTCTCTTCCAATAAGATGATGAGAGTTTTAAATCCAGTATCTATTAGTGTTGGTTCAGTGTCTCTGTTTGTCTGAGAGCAGAGAGATGATTTCCATAGAGTGGAGGCTTTGCATGGTCAGCTGATCCTCCAGTGAACTGAGAAGGTTTATAGTCCTGTGAGTTCAACACTGCAGGACTCAGATCTGTCAGTCAAGCCAGCAGAAGCAACAAGCACCATGACCCTCATCACCATCCTCATCTGGACGCTGACCTGCTGCTGCTTTACAGGTTCATTCACTCAGCAACATTTCTACCATGATGTGCTGCTGCCTTTTCTCTCCTTTCTTTCTGCTGACAAATGAAGGATTTGTTTTTGTCTGCAGGATGCAGAGCTCAGATCACTGTGACTCAACCTGCAGTGGAGACGGTTACACCAGGATCCACTGTCAGACTGAACTGTCAGACAAACCAAGCTGTTGGAACATGCTCTGGTAGTCAGTGTATGTTCTGGTATCAGCAGAAACCAGGACAGCCTCCAAAAAATCTAATATATCAAGTCACAAAACTCCAGTCAGGAACTCCATCTCGGTTTAGTGGCAGTGGAAGCGGCTCTGACTTCACTTTGACCATCAGTGGAGTTGAGACTGAAGATGCTGCAGTTTATTACTGTAAGAGTGTCCATAATGGCCCAGTGTTCACAGTGATTAGTAGCCGTACAATAACCTCCCTCAGTCAGACTGCAGACACTCTGAGCTGTTAGAGCAGAAACTGAACAGACTCTGATCCAGACCACTGAACACAGAGATGAAACCTCAGCATCTGTTTCTTAGTTTAATATTTCTTCTATCAATGGTCTTTCCACACATTAAAACCTCAACCTATCACAATAAAGCAAAACACTTCATGCCATTTTTATTCTAATTTTGATTTTTGACAGAGACTAAAGTCAGTTAAGGGCATACCTTATAATTTTCTTTGTTTCAAATCAAATAATCTTTAACACTAATTTTCCTCTTATTTACAGCAGCCTGCAGTTCTGATTTAGTTTAAGCACCACCAGAGAGACGCTGCTTCTCTGCACTTTGTTGTCTTTGACATAGATGTCAAATGTTTGAAAGATTTGTTGTTTTACGTCACTTATCATCCTGCTAACAGTGGCAGAGTAAATATGGGCAGTCGTCCACCCCTGATTTCTGTCTTTGTGATTTTATAATTATTGTTTCGACTGTGTAGATGAGGCAAGTAGCTTCACTGAAACCAGACATTAAGACATACCCTGTATAATATGACATATTTTCTTTCTTATTATTTCACATTAATTCAGACCAAATTTTCCAAAATTCATTTAGAACATAAGGTAAACCTCTAGCTTCTGATGGTTTAATCAAAAACAAATATCTTTACTGTGGGTTTTGCTCCACTGAATTCTCTTTCCGTGCCAGATTATGTTACTGCAATAAAATGTAATTTTTTTTTTAGTTTGCGTACAAATATTTACCACAGTTGCCATTAACCCTGAAGCCCATATTTGACTGATTCAAGTTTTTTGAAGTTGCCAAATAGAATCAAGAGTAAAATAATTTTTGCTACAGTCCTAGCAGGTATGCTAATTTATGCTAGCAGCTGTCGAACTGAACACACTTTAAAATGTTTTAGATGACATTTTTTAAATAAACCTCCATTTGGTCAGTGGAAGGGGGTAAATAAACGTTTTCCAAGAAAGTACTGATGTCTTTAAAGGACATCGTTCTGGTTTTGTTCCATGTCATGTTCCTCCAAGGCACAGATTAGGTTTTATTGGATTGTTCACAGTTGACGTGGGCGGCCATTGTTAGGCAGGACAGGCTGATGTTGGCATCCCTGCTTGGATCAGAGACGTCAGCAGACGTCGGTTGACTGCAGAGTTAAGAAGTCATGCAAACAGGCCACAGAAATAGACCGACAACTGGGACAGCGGCGAACAAAGGCAAGCTGCGGTTGCGGCATTTGGACGCCACTCTCGATCCTACTTTATAATAACAGACATTGTAGAAAAACACGCATTTCTTCATTTTCTGAAGGTCAGTTCCAGATATATGTAATCATTCATTAAATATTGATGTGTATTGTTAACATAAATGTAATTTCTGAACCTTAAAAATAGTAAGTCACGCCAATGTAAGTGAAGCTTTGGGTTTTCTTAAAGGCGTCATAGAGTTGGGCTCTGGTTTCATGAATGGGAAGGCTTGGAGGTGGGTACCAATAATCTGCAACTGGCTATGAATGGGGGCACTAATTGGTGCTGCTGTCTTTCCTTTAACCTCTCCACTAAGCCTCTGTGGCTGTGAAGGAACCTCTATTAGAGGGAGATAGGGATAATCCTTTTAGCCAATGCTTTACCGGGAATCTGTCAGCCGACACTTCCTCCCTCAGACTGGATGAGCTCCTCAGTGCTTAGCGGGACCCACATCAGGTCAGGCTCACATTCTGTCCCCTGTCTCACTTTCCTGTTGGGACACATTCAGACACCGTGAGGCCCTCGGAGAGCCTTCGGCCGTCAGTGGACTCTAAGCGGGGCAGGGGGCCCGCGGCTGGGCTGAGGACCGAGCCTGAAGCAGGGATGGAGACGTGGAAGAAGCTGTTTAAACGCGTGTTGTCAGTGAAAGTCAGGGAGTACGTGAAGGACTACTGTAAAAGGAACGGGCTGCTGACTCTGTCCGTGTTCGCCGTCATCACCGGCTGCGTTCTTGGATTTGTCCTGAGGACGTTCAACCTCTCTACGCAGGTACGAACGGGGAAGAGAAAAGGGAAAATCAGCATCAATAAGCAAAGAAGTATCAGATTTTAAAAACAAAAATAAATAAAAGTACTATTTTAGATTGGGAAATGTGTGAAAGAAGAGCACAAGCGCCTGTAAAACTGTGCTGAGGAATTAGTGAAAGTCAGTTATGCAAGTGAGCGCAACCGGCAACAAGAAGGTCAGGTCAGATCTCAAAACACACAGAGACAGTTTAAATGGCTATAATTACTATAAAACATTACATTATATAAATATGTGCATGTCGTTAACTCACAATCGGTGATCCAGAAGAATTTCTGATCTTAAACTCTTCAAAAAAATTGGTTTAGTTTCATCACAATTATTGCAAATAATGGGTGAGTATTAAATCTGTTTTTTTTCTGCTTAATATCAGTTTTAAAGGGATGGTTTTATTTTCACGTTGATGCTGACTTAGTTGTTCTTTAATGTAATTATTTTTGTTGTTAAGTTATTTACCTGATATACAACTGGAAATTAATTTTATATGCACAAACTAAGCAGATATTCATTGCTTGGTCTGTGCAGTATTTCTTGTTCTGAACTGCTGGTCACGGTAAGGTGAGGTATTCTTAGGAGCTTAATGCTTTTGGACAGGAACTGACTTATTGACGCACAACCAGAATGGTTCTGCAAGGAAATCCTTCAGACTGAAGGAAGCTTACTGACTGAACAAGTAATTACATAAGAATCAATGCAAAGTCAAACTGTCATTGCAATATCCTTAGCTTTTTCTTGAACTACCTAATATTGCAGTATTATTGTGGTAAATAGGGGGTGTTAAATGCTATAAACAAAGAATGTAACCACAATTTAAAAGAAAAAAACTGCCAGAGATGAAGTATCTTAAAACGAAAGAGATACATCACGATTAATAGGTTAACAAAAAGTTCTGAGGAAAACAGAATGAATGATGCAGTAATAAAGAAATTCATCTGCTTTCTACAGATTAAACTAAACAAAATTAAATATCACAGGTCTTCATGTTTAGTTCAGTTATTGTACATCTGTTCAATTGTTTTATTAGACATACTTGAGTATTCAGCCTGTTCTCAGGGTGGGTTAGCGCTTGGGAGCTATCGATGAATCAATCAAGTTTGTTTACACGGCACAGAATACATTAAAAAAAAATCTCTAAAATGCAATTATTATAAGCTTTATTTACCTAACTCTGTCTGACCTGTTTGCAGGCAAAGATCTATTTCTCTTTCCCTGGAGAATTATTGATGAGGATGTTGAAGATGTTAATTCTGCCTCTCATCACTTCCAGGTAAGAACCTGTTAAACTCGTTGGTCCAAACCTACATGAGATAAAGTTGTTGGTCAACATCGTCTGAAAAGCTACGATTATTGTGGTATTTTGTTTGCCGAAATTACACCTGCAGTCTTTGGTTGTTGGTAATAACAGATAGCAATCTTGATTTTAGCTTAAAAATATTCACAAAGTTAAATCTGTCAATTGTGAAGCGAACACAACTGATTTAACGGTTGAGCTTCAAACGGACAGCATGAGAGAAAATCTGCAGTCAAAACAGCCCAAAAAAAGCTGACAAATAGAAAGTAGTTAAAGCTAAAAGAACATGACACGTTTCATCTCATTGCTTCTAATCTCCCATCCAGTCTCATGTCTGGCCTGTCGGCCATGGACACGAAGGCCAGCGGTCGCCTGGGTGTCCTGACGATAACGTACTACCTGTGGACAACCTTCATCGCCGTGATTGTGGGCATCGTCCTGGTGCTGATCATTCACCCGGGGACGGGGCAAGAGAAAGACGGTCACCACGGAAGCACGGGCCCCGTCATGACCTCCGCCGACGCTCTGCTCGACCTCATCAGGTCAGCGTTCACACGTTCAAAAAAAACAAACAGAAAAAACTGCTCAGAAATGAAATGACGTTGCTTTGTGAGCAGGGTACGAGCGCAGATTAGTAGTCAGCAAAGTTTTACAACTTTGTTCAAGTAGGCAGTGATCCTAATGCTTTGCAAAATGACTCGTTACTCAATTACTCAAGTGTTTAATCACATTAAATTAACAATATATTGAACTGGGATAATGCAATGGAGTACAGCGTACCGCTCCAGTGTGAAGTGGAATGGTTTCCACTTCTCTTTTCGTTTTTTTTTTGTTTTGTTTTGTGAATGTCTGATGTTTCTTAGAGAACATTAGTGAATAAACAACATCATGAAGTCAGAGGAACACAGAGTGAATATGTTTAAACCAAAATTAAGCTACAAATCCCATACATTAGTCATCCCACCCATGAAAAAATAAAGAATATGCCAACAACTACTAACCTTTTACTGCTAGCATTTTTCAGAGAGCATTAATCAGAGAAGCAGAGGAGAGGCTTCATGAGAATCTGTCGATGGGAAGGCTATTATTTACTGTATGAACCTGAAAAATACGATCCTTGTGAATGAAGTTCAAAAACAAAACCTTGGTTTAAAAAACATTCTCATGAATACCGATTTAAATGTGGAAATAAGGCATGAAGACAACGATCTAGTCCGAAAAATAACACTTTAACACCTTGAAACGTGGCGTGAACCTTGTTTCCTGAGCAGGGAAAAGATGTTCAGTTTTCACGGGAAGATAGATGACATACAATCACTGTAAAAAGAAAAAAGAAAACTGTAGAAGGATGCAAAACCATCCAGACAGATGAGGAGTTCAAAAGATTCAGCCAGAGCTGCAATGGAAGATTTTAAACCACAGCCTCTTTGTGTGTTAGAGTGACCTAGTCAAAGTCCATGCCTAAATACAATTGATAATCTGTGGCCAGACTTGAAAATTTGCTGTTCACAGAAGATTCCTATGCAATCTGAAATCAAACCATGCATTTTTTAAACTGCATTTCCGTAAATGCAGTAGGTACAATGATTCTTATGGCTATAATGCAAGAAAATGTGAAAATGTTAATGAACAGAGAGACACACAGGACAAATAACCTGCACACAGGTAAAGCTAGCAACCTGCCAGTTAAGCTAGCAGTCAAGTTTATGACTTGTAATAGGAAGCTGGAGTACCCAGAGAGAAGCCATGCATTCACAGGGAGAAACCAGAACACGATTCAAACTCGCCTCCCATTATAGTTTACAGAACCGTAGGTTAAAGGAAAGCAGAGAATGGGATTTCCCCTAAAACATCTGCGAGCGCCTCCTTCAAAGATGGTACGCCAAAACAGCGTGGTGGCACATTTGAATTGAAGTTAAACGAAAATCCAGTAAAATATCTTGGTTATCTGACCGTTTTAGCACAGCGTCATTAAAGGAGTGAGACATAATTCCTGAAGAATAACTGCAGCATCACTTCTACGCTGCAGTTGGTCTAAAAATAGGGCAATTATTTGTGATCTGCTAAGCCTGAACCTTCCCAGAAGCTCTTTGCGCAGCTTCACTACGGGAGAAAGAAGTCACAGCGTGCTCCGGCTTACGGCCCAGCTCTCCAGGCCCGGCTCGACTAATACCCTCGTCTTAAAACTAATTATACTGCAGAGATGTGCGGTTTGTACTTTTCAGCCGCGTTACGTGTCTGATGACGTAGCTGCAGAGGCCTCTGACGCCTGCTGTATAAATAAATGCAGTCCCAGGACAGGCTGATGTAAACCTCTTACTGCTGTTTGGCGTAATTTAAGTGGATCCTTTGTTCTGCTGTCGTCAGGGAAAAAAACAGAGTTCACATTTGACTAAATTAATCTAAGTATAAATAAGTAAAAGGGGCAAAGGGGGCACCAAGAGTCAGGATTGCAGTTGGCCACAAGGTTTGTAGGGAACCCAGCAAATGAGGAAAAAGATGCTAATAGGACCAAAATAAAACTTTTTAAATGTAAAACTATGAATGGTGAAACACGTTGAACACATGGTTCATAACCTAATTAACCCTTTCACCTTCCGGCAAGACAATAACCTAAACACATTGTTAATGGAGCGGTTTGGAAAAGCAAACGCATAGCCTAGCCTATCCTAGCACAGCATAGCATAGGCATAGTATATTTATGTGCTAGACTGGCCCAGTCAAAGACTTGATGTAATTGAAGCAAAATATTAATCTACAAAAACTCGACTTCGAGGAGCAGGATGGCACTCCTGCCAAGTCTGTGTCGTTTTTACTTTAATATTTATGGTAGATTGTAGTTTAAAGAAGAAATGTGTTTTTCATATATCGCTTTACATCTGCAAACAGAATATGCAGATGGCTTTTAGAATTACAAAACCCTTGCATTTATATATGCATTTCTAATGTAAGATTCATAATCTTAATCTCACACACACAGAAAAGAAAATGCAACTGACTCATGTGTTTTGCCAGAATTTTTTTTTTTTAAATCTTATTTTGTAAGTGTACTAAAAACAAGTTTTACAGCGTTTTAACCTGTGGTTTTATGTTTTCTGTCTTCTCCAGGAACATGATCCCATCAAATCTAATTGAAGCTACATTTCAGCAGGTGAGAGGCAAAAAACACAAGCCACCTCAGAAACTAACGTCAGATGACGTCGACCAAGTTTAAATCTTAAATTTATTTTTGTTTCAGTACCGGACGGACCTGGTGCCAAGTGTGCAGAGCTCCAACGAGAAAGAGTCTCAGGCCAACTTTGTCTACGTCATGCCTGATTATCACAACCCTCGACTCGGCCACCCTGTTTTCCTGGAGATCACTCCTGCGCCCGACATCAAGTATAAAATCGTTCCCAGTACGAGCAAAGGCATGAACGTGTTGGGGATTGTCATCTTCTCAGCCACCATGGGTAAGAGATTCACCTCCAAACTAAAACCAAAATCAAGGGGGAAAAAAGAGATCAGAAACAATGGTGTAACTTATAAATCTAAGATTTTACTAGAAATATGTTGTTTTGTGGCATTTCTTTGTAACTGTTTGATATCTTCTCTGTTACTTCCTCATTGTCCCACTATTTGGTAAACAGAAGAACAGCAAAAGAGTTTTACAGAGATTTTATTAGTTGTCGAATTGCCTTTTAAGTGATTTCCCCAGGCTTCGTTTCTGGAGTTTTAGCCAGGAAGCTGCTGTCGTCGTCTCTATTCTTGATTTGATTGGAGACATTGTCCATTTGAAGGTCTTTTTGTCCATATGTGGTACAGAGAGTGAATCTTCTTCCTCAACAGTTTGACCTCTTTTGAACATTGTGTCTATAATGGGAATTAATTGAACAGATAAATGTCTTTTTTGGGGGGCTCTTGGAAATGGTCCAGACTTTTTGGGGATCCACAACACTCTTCTTTTTATTTTCCCACGATGTCACACAGTGTGTTTGAAGTGCCGCCTTAGGATTCACATGCCTGGCCACATCAAAGTTAAATCGTGTGATTTAACCTTTAAGTAGCTTACTGAGCATGACATCATCATCTGGGATATCTCAAACTGTTTAAAGGCATCTCAGTCTTGATTTATACAAACTTCTGATTTTGAAGAGTAATAAAAAAAATCCTGTCTTTCACCATAAAAGAAAACCTGAAAATGTTTTTATACACTCATGAAACAGCAGAAACATCTGCTGACTGCCAACAAATGCGTCTTCGTTGTGTCTGATCTCAGGTCTGCTGCTGGGGAAGATGGGCGAACGTGGATTGCCGCTGGTCAACGTGTGCCAGTGCATAAACGAGTGCGTGATGAAGATCATTAATGCGGCCATGTGGTGAGTTTGTACTTTCACTCACATGCGATCTCTTAAAAAAGAGCGATTACTGACAATCTGATGCATCTAAAAACATCCCGCCGATCACATGGCGGAGCCAGATTAGGTTGAGAATTAAATCCTAACAAAGAAATGGCTGAAGGGTGAGCAGAGATGTCCGAGCAGTCCTCGTGGCTTCACACGTAATCCTGCTAGAAATGCAACAATGGCGAAGACGGACTTCTGGAAACAAGATTAGTTTCAATTCACCTAACTTGTTGTGGTTGGCATTGTGGCCAGCAGATTCCCCTCCACCCCAACGCAGAACATCACATCCACCTGTGCGCCACATCCATGTGTGATTACAAGCATCTAATTCCAAAGCCGCGAGCATTAATCTGCTATTACAGCCTCTGCTCTTCTGAGACCTGGCAGCGGCCGCAGGAGCATTAGCGAGGTCAGCCACCTCTGCTGGATGAAAAGGTTTGGTTCAGTCTGTGTCGCAGTTAATCCCAGAAGTGCTCCATGAGGTTGAGGTCGGCCCGGTCAGATTGTTTCAAGGCAAACTCGGTAATCCACTGCTTTAAGTGTCTGCGTTTGAGGGAAAACTTTTATGGATGATACTTTTTGCAGATGATGCCGTGGTATTTTAGTAGCAAAAAGGCTAAATACTTTGGTGTGCTAGGATTAAAACGGTACTGATGGATTTATATATTTTGTTCACATTGAAAGATCATCCTTAATTATTTCCAGGCAACGTCCCAGAGACTCTCGTCTTCGCTGACATTTTTGGTATTTCCCTCAGAAATGTTGTGCTAAACCATAATAGACAGTGATTTGAAAAGGGTTCTTGCAAAATGTGTCTGTTTTTGTCACATCTCTATGTTTCAGAGCATCAACCCCATTTTAAAATCAGGGAAAGGTAATCTGAGGAAATACAAAGAGGGTGTATGTCTGAAAAAAAGTGAAGATGTGTCAGCATGAAGTAGCCTAATAAGACAAAATTGTCCAAATGTGGAGTCCATTTGACAAATGAGCTGTTTTAATCACTGTCACAAATGTGCATTTGAATCTGCATCAATGAAATTATGTTAGACACAATTCATTGGTTAGTTGTGTGTTGCATTTTATTTTTCATTAAATTTTTCAGCTCTATTTTTAAATGACGTACAATCGGCAAACTCTAAAGTGAAGCCAAGGCAGAATACAATTTATTAAATGTCCAGCAGGGGGAGACAAAGCTTAATTTTATCCGTAGTGAACAGTTACAAAGTCAGTTTATGACAATAATGAAAAAATAAGTGTGGAAAAGCAGATGACTTTTCAAAATGGCTACATTGTAACTCATATACTCAGTAAGATTTTTAGGGACTTTAAAAAAACACAAGACTGAAAAAGAAATATTGAGCACAAACAAGCGCAAATTTTTATTTTTTACATAATTACACAAGTACAATTATGTAGTTTGTGGTCTTCAAAATAGAAGAACGAAGCAAGAAAACAAGAGCACTGGATCATACTTTTGCTCTGCGCCATTATGTATTGGTAAGGGACCTGTCTGAGAAAACATAAAAATTTAGATGATGAAAAGATGCACCAACAAAAGGAGGGGATGTTGTTCTCTACAATACCAGAGAGGATTTGGCACTTAATCAACTTTTAATTGCTTTGTAATCAGTAGATGCTTCCTTGTGTTTAGATTGATCAATCAAATGAAAACAAGGTTTCCTCTCTTCTCTTTGCAGGTACTTCCCCTTTGGCATCGTGTTCCTGGTCGCAGGAAAGATCCTGGACATGCACGACCCAGCCCACCTGGGAGAGAAACTGGGCATGTACTTCATCACCGTCCTGGCTGGTCTGTTCGTGCACGGCCTCATCCTGCTGCCTCTCTTCTACTACTTCTTCACCCGCAAAAACCCCTTTGCGTACATCCGAGGCCTGCTGCAAGCCCTCGTCATTGCTCTGGCGACTTCGTCCAGGTGCGAGAGTCGTTGTTGATCCATTCTTAAAATTGAAGAAGTTCAATTTGACAAACTCATCTAATTCGCGACTGGCCGTATTTCTCTGCAGCTCAGCCACACTTCCGATCACAATGAAGTGTCTCCTGGAGAACTGCGGGGTGGACCGGCAGATCGCCCGCTTCGTCCTGCCGGTGGGAGCCACCATCAACATGGACGGGACGGCCTTGTATGAGGCTGTGGCAGCCATATTTATCGCTCAGGTCAATGAGTACGACTTGGACTTTGGCCAGCTGGTAACTATTAGGTGAGGACGGACACTGAGGACACCGTCCTACCAGTTGTTCTGTTTAGAACCAACTAACATCTTCCATCTGTTTTTTTTGTCCCCTGCATCAGTATTACAGCAACAGCAGCTAGCATCGGGGCAGCTGGCATACCTCAAGCAGGCTTGGTTACCATGGTGATAGTCTTGACCTCTGTGGGGTTACCGCCTGCTGACATCTCCCTGATTGTGGCCATCGACTGGGTTCTGTAAGTCTGACCTACGATTTAAGAAAAAAAAAGAAGCAGGTGGCGTCAGCTTGGGCAGTGAGTGAAGGTTTTTCTCGCTTGGCGTTGCAGCGATCGGTTTCGGACGATGATCAACGTTCTGGGTGACGCATTGGCAGCTGGGATTATGGCGCACTTGTGCAAAAAGGACTTTGACAAAGCAGCAGCTGCTGCAGCCAATTCTTCTGCTGGTTCTTCTGTCAGTAAGGAAAGGGTAAGATTTGTTTCTGTTCATTATTATGACCAGCCTGAACTCCTCTGTAGATCTTGGCTAAAAAAAACAGTCGACCTCAGTAACTATTATACCGCCGTCTTCTTCCCTCCAGAGAGACACCGTGATCTCGTTTGGCAATCAGAGCGTGGCCATGTCCGACGCGCCTCTGATCACACACCGCTGCGACTACGTGTTCGAGGTGGATGGCGACAACGTGCTGGAGAGGCCCGTGCCCTGCTACAATCTCTGCCAAGTCTGAGCCCTCCTGTGTTACTGAGGGAACTGAAAGGGATTCGAGAGATTCATTCATCTCCAGAGGACATTCTTGAAGCACAGGGAGCTTAGTTCTGGGAGGGAATACAGCACATCTTCATAGCAAACCGAGGTGTCAAGGCGGAGTGGCTTAACGTGTATTTTGCCAGTGCCATGATGAGTCAAGAAAACCTCCTTTACACATATAATGTGTAACCTGAAGTACGGGCTACTAAGTGGAAAGGAAGTACGAATAAAGCCGATGTGATACGAGTGAATACCGATCGACCTGTGGTGACAAGCAGATACAAGCAGTCCTTATAAAGTTGACTCAGAGTTTGATTGTAAGGTTTTAAGCTGCCTTAATATGAAGCTAATAAATGGGAAGACTTGAATGTTGATAGAAACTATTTAGAAAAACTAAACAAAGTTTAGACATTGTATGTTTAAAAAAAAAAAAAAACTATCAACGGGCACAAAATCAATGCAGAAAAGTTGATTTGAATGTTGAATGTACAGAATCATTTCTGTTTTTATACGTGTACTTTGAGATTTGTGTTTGTTTTGTAATAAAATTCTGCAATACTCCAAGAGAAGATTGTGTTTTTCTCACATTTAATTTTTCTAAAGAGGATCTCTGCGTTATCCTCCAGGTAGTATTACCCTACTGGTAATTCACCGTAGTCATTGTGAATATTCTATTTTTAGGACATTTTACAGATCAAATACAAAACACACAAAGCTTGCTGTTATAAACTTTACTATTCAGGCTTTTCTCTTTTGATTTGTCTTATTTTACCAAAATAAACAGTAATAAAGATTGGTTTAGATTTTTAAAAATGTTCTTGAATGTGTATTCTTAATAAACAAAGCTTCAATAACTTAGGTAAACAGATTAAGTGTTAAATTTAAAAGAAAACATTTAAACATGGCATTTTTAACCTATGACAAAATGCTACAGATGTTCAACAACCACTAAACAAAATTCACAGTAGGCTTCTGAAGACATTTAATTTTAGTAATTCTGTAATTTTCCCACATTTTAATGAAGTTAATCAAGGTTAGCAGACATTAATGAACTTGAACATAGTGTTAAACATGTTCATAACAAAAAGAACAAGTCAATAACCCATTAAAAACACTAGAATATGTATCAAGTATAATGGCGTACACTCAAATAAATAAATGCCACTTCATGTATTTTACACTATTTTATCATATAAATTAAGGCAGACTGCAGAATGTTTCGACTGCCTCTGAAACAAACCTCAACATTTCATACATATCAAACAAGACTGCAGAAAGAAAAGAACAAAAGCACTAACATGTCAGTAAAAAACAACCTGTAAAAAAAAGAAGTCCAAGACTATCGCCTGCTTTAATCAAGCCTTAAAATATTGCACAGAGGTAAGGACGGTGACATAAATATGAATATTAGGAAGCAAAATGTCTTATTTTAAGACTTTATATGAATTTTATAAATCAAATTACCTAAAATAGAGTGGAAACTTACTATTTGAATTCACATAAGTGTCGGATTTAAAATGTGGCTTTAAATATAAACCAAAGGTCTCTTGGGCCAGTTTCTGTTAAACTCGAATAAAACAAAGTCATGCTGAACTTTTTTACGCCAAGAGTGTTCCTAAATCATTTGACATAAGCAGAAACATTTAAACACAATTTAAACCTCACTCGATAAAAGCAAAATCCGCTCACATATGAGATCATTAAAATATTTTCATGAAATAAAACTTGTGTCACTTTTCCTAACCACAATGAATAGAAAATATTCAATGTGCATCACTCTAAGATTATTGGAGATGATTCTTGCATGTTATATATCGACTAGATTTTTTAATCCTGCCTGACAGAGGCTTAATTTTTTTATTATTATTATTTCTTATGTACCGGAACCTCGCTTTCCTCTTGAAATGTCTATATAGTCTGAACATTTCCCCAAAATTATCTGAATTGGTTTTGGTCCACTTCATTTTGAATATTTTAATGTGATCTTGTTGCCATGTCGTTCAAAATCATCAGCAAACGTTGGAACGTTTTGTTTGTTTTTCTTTCCCCACTGAAGAATCGCTGCTTCGGGAAAAAAAAAAAAACTGAAAAAGAAAATAAACAAAAAAAGACAAAACTCAAAATAAATGTTCAAATAAATAAAAGAAACAAACCAAACAAAATGTTCAGCAAAACGAAAGAAAATTTAATGGTTTAATATTTATAATGAAACAATCAAAAATCAAAGAAACAAACAAAAGCAAACCTAAATTAACAAAGGCCATTAATGTTTCCTACAAATTTAAGATGAGCTCTCCTTTGCAAGTTATACCGAAACAAAAACGTAGCTCTCTACAAAGAAAAGTAACTAAAACAAAAGAAAATAACTGAAAAGGAAACAAACAAAAAGAAAACAGGAGAACTGAACAGGGGGTTGATGTCAGCAAGCATCAGAGACGTCAGTACCGCTTGGAAAAAAATGAATCCAAAATATTAATTTACTAAATCACATTAGAAAAATCTTGATTTGTTAGATCTCTGGCTTTGGTCCGTTTTTAGTCTTATTTATTGTATTTTTATTTTTTTAAAACAAGACTCATGTAATACAACAAAGAATAAAATACACTTTTAGGGGTACCAAAGCAAATAGGATTTTTGCTTCTAAGCTACTCGTAGTTAAAATGTTGGTCAGACGATGAACTAATGTTTTACGTTAGCATCAAAAAGGTCGGTAACCAGAGCAACTTCAAACAATAACTGGTTAAAAGTGCTTTGCTCTTTTACGCCAAACAGATCGGTTTTCGATTTATAACAATTTAAGGCATCCGTTTCTACGTGAACAGATCAGATTGGGTTTTACTTTTTGCTCTATATTAACCACCGAATTGTCTTTGCCTTGAACAACTCGCAGGTTTCCTGTTTAAATCATCTTTGCCCAGTAATGAGCCCTCTGTCGTCCTCATGCTTTCCTAAATGAGAATCATGCAACACATATAACATAACAGTATTTTAGCTTCAGAGAACAATTTCAAAAGTCTATCTGTGGGATTACGTCTTTATGCACTCAAAATAAACTGAAAGTGAGTGACAATAATACCCTCCAAAAAGAGTAGAATGATACTGGAAAACAACACAGACAAGAAAAAAAAATAGACAGTTTTTAGACAAGTACAAAGGTGCAGAAGACTGAAATTCTCAGTTTACTCTGAATATGATTAAACCAAAAATGTGCCAGCCTTTGGCATTTAAATTTACCTTTCTACAAAGAGAGAGAGGAAGAGAGAGAAAGAAAAAAAAAAAGCCTGACACAGCACGTTTACTGCACCCCTCTACACCCATTGTCCAAATCACTCTACTTGTGGCCCTTGCTAGTCTTAAAGGACACTTGCAGTATCTTATCTCCGAGCCGGTACCCGTTCAGGCTGGTTATGGCCATGGCCGCCTCCTCGTAGTTTGTCATGGTAACGAAGCCGAAGCCCTTGCACTTGTTGGTGTTGAAGTCACGGATCACCTTGACATTTGTGACTGCGCCGAAAGGGCCGAACATCTGCCACAGGATGCTCTCGTCCGCGTCCTGGCCCAGGTTGTAGATGAAGATGCACCAGCCGGAGGAGGAGTTCCCGGGAACGTTCACGCCTCCCATGCCCCCCATGTGGTCAACGCCCATCGGAGAAAACCTGGCAACAGCAAGGATTTGCGTACACTTAGGAATACTCCTAGAATCAGTTACACTTTGTAACTTGACAATTCATTAATTAACTGGATTTTGTTTATTGGACCAATGGAAATGGCTCATTGGAAGAAATATTAAACTTTTCTGATAAGACCAAAACTGAGATTTTCCAACCTATAAAAACAGTATGTGCTTAAAAAAAATTGCACATCACATCAACTCTGAATGCTGCTTGCCCATCCATAAAACATGGTGGTGGCATCATTATGATGTGGGGTCAGAGTGGAAGGGAAAAGAGCTAAAAAAAAACCTGTAAAATAGAGCCAAGACTGGATTACAACTTAAAACATTCAGTCTTAAGAGGCTCCATCAAACACTAAAATTGAATCTGTAGCTGCAGGCGAGGTAATCTCAACGTTAAAATGCATGCCACACTTTTCAGATCTTAAGCAGCATAATGTGTGATTTTATTCGATCACATAAAGTCACAATGAAACACTCAAATGTTAAGTTGTAATGTAATAATTAGGGCTGAAACGATTCCTCGAATGATTCGAGTACCTCGATTACTAAAATTCCTCGAGGAAAATTTACCTGCCTCGAAGCTTCGTTAATTTATGTTTTATTAGTTAGCGCACCGTGTTCCGGCCGGGACTTCATTTGCGTCGCGCGGAGCTCTCACTTCCGCCTCCGAGTTGTTGACAAAAGCTAAGTCTCAGCGGCATAAAGTCCAATCTTCAAGATTGGCCCGTGGGGATTTTATTGATTGATGATAATGCCCGACTTTTTATCGTTTTTGGGGAACCAATAAGCATCCTTAAAATGACTGGGGGAATGCCTGGAGTACGGCAGCATTTCTCCTCCGGGGCTGCTGGTTGAAAGGAACGGCGGGAAGAGCGCTGAGGTGAGCGGATAGACTGAACAGGGCGGGCGGCTGAGTAGCTGATGCTTACCGTGTAAATGTAGCTTTACCGACGAACCGCACAATAAATTTCATATCCCGGTCTGAAGAAACGGGTGGCGGAGCGCATCGTACATGGCTGGTAGATGAGTTTCTGAGTGTGACCAGTGAAGGTGTCGTAAATATCCCGTATTGCTTCCCCCCGTGTTCGTCCCCCGGTCTAACGGTTCGTCAGTCCGCTGGTCTATTTCCTCCCCTCCATCTTACGTTCGTTCATTCGCCCTCTCCTCCCACTCAGGCGACATTTCCCGTATTTTCAAACCCAAAGCAGGTTAGGTGGCAAGGTGAGTTTAATTAATCTATTAAACTCACTGAAGATGAATACATAAACTAAAAGCTGGATTGTAGACATTTTTATAAGCATATTTGTGAGCCTGCCTCTTTGTTATTAAATTCAATATAATTTCAGATTTTTCTATAATTTTCTTCTGGTTAACTTAGAAAGTGAGCTATTATTGTTACAGGTTAGTTTTCTAAACTACAAAAAAGCAACTGTTAGGGATGCTCAAATATGAAAAATTGGACTGATATTGATATCTGATAGTAACACCGGTATTATGCCAGATTTACCAATATTTCATTTTAGAATTTTTTTTATCCGATTACTCGATTACTAAAATATTCGTTTACAACAGCCCTAGTAATAACATATGACTGCAGAGCTTTATTCCAGCACTAGACTAGACAAGCTTTAACACATCACATTTTATTTAAATATTTATAACGTTTCTCACCTAAACCGCTGTGCCTGGTGGTGGAGCGGCCCCCCGAAGCGCCGCGACTGATTGTGGTAGAGCTGAGAGATGAGCTGTGTGTTCTTCACCTGGTTCGGGTTGGCCGCAAACTTCACCGTGATCGGCTCGGCGGCGCCGGGCGGTTTCTGGCCATTCAGGCTCTTGACGGCTTCTTCGGCCTCGGCTCGCTTGTCAAACCGGATAAAAGCCACGCCGCGGGACACACCTGTGAACAACGGAGCAAATCGTTACCGCATCAGAAGCACACTTCGGCGTGAGAAGGCCCGCGCTCTGGTGGCTTGGGCTTGTGGAAAAGAATAAATGTTTCCAATTTTTGAGAAGCAAGGAAGTCATTCACCTGTCGTACCTGAAGACTGATCAACAAGTACTCTGGAATTTATGATACGCCCGAAGCGGGAAAACATTTCTTCCACATCCTTCTGAGTCATGGCCTTGGGCAGACCGCTGATATACAAGTTTGCATCCTTTATTGTGTCAGAGCTGGGCCGTGCATATGAAACCTGGCAGAAGGAATAAATACTAAATCAGCCTAAATTTTGGGTGGGATATGAACGAAATTGAAAAAAATTAACCAAAAGAGGCAACATTTGACCAAAACACTTTGGTGATTATCTAAAGTGTTTTAGAAATATTAACTTCACTACAGATACGTAAAAAAAACATTATATCCGAAAAAAGAAATTAAAGTAACTTGATAAAAATACGTTTTTTCTGCCTCTGATTTCCCATATTTTCGCTCAGACCAAAAATTACAGCACCATAATCAAAGAAATCCAACTTTTAAATAACTACAAAAGAATAAATATGTTAAAACGTTAAAAAAATATACATAAAAAGGCCAGTCAAAATCAGACATGTCAGAAAGGGAAGCGAGTGAGTTGTGACATCACAATCCCTTCGTCAGGCTGACATGTACTAGCTAGTTAGCGGACAGCACAGGAACCACAGGAGAGTGAAAAGAAAATAACATCCTTGCTTTGAGAATTGTAGAACACCTTATTGCACGTTACCTTGATAGTTTTGGACTGTAGCCTTAGTCCATTCAGAGTACTGATAGCTCTTTCTGCATCACTAGGGTTAAGATAGTTAACAAATCCGTACCCTAAACTGTGGCCTAGAGAAAAAAAAAGGAAAACAATAAAATAAAACAAAAAAACGTTGTATAGTTCAAAATAATCTGCAAACAAATATCAAAAACCAAAACAAATCTTAAACATTGCATGGTGTGCAAAGTAAACAGACCGTCAAAAGTTAAGAGAGAATTGGATTCCTTCCAATAGCAAAACTCTTATGGTGGGTCAAAAACTACGAGCAAATTAAGCAGGGAGTAAATCTGAAACAGTTTAAAAGAACAGAAAACAGGCAAGGAAAGAGAACCCAGGAAAGAGGTCAGGAACTAAACCTCACAAAGATAAGGTCATCTACAAAGAAAAGGTCCTAAACACTCAAAATAGAAATCTGACGTAGCTAATGAGGGCTTTTGGTCAAATAATTAAAGTCTAACCTATTGACTATCTATAAGAAGTGAGTGCAACCCATGTAACGTCACTGATTGGTTTGTCAGGGTTACGAGGTCGAGATTAGGCCTTTAGGAGTCACATGATGTCTCGTGGGCTTCCTTTGACAAATAAAATGTTTTTTTTGTTGCTGTTAAATCTACATACTCTATGGTTTATCCTTGGCTTGTTTGTTACATGTGTGTTTCTTCTTCACAGTTCTGCCTACCTGCCATTTTGTCTCGCACCAGCTTGGCCGACTCGACCTCTCCAATGCTGTTGAAGAGGCTTCGCAGCTCATCTTGAGTCATGCTCTGAGGCAGGTAGTTCACTATCAGGTTAGTCTTTGCATCCTTCGCCTCATCCCCTCCCATGTGATCTTCATAACCGTTCGACATCTCATACACGTCCTGCAAGTCAGCCAGTTGGCACCAAAAACAAACCATGATAAGCAAACAGGGGTAGACAGAACGGGGAATTGAGAAATACATTATATGTGTATTTTTTTTTCCTGTATTGTGACAATATGCAGGTTTTAAGACAAAAGAACAAATCAATCCCACACAATTTAACACAAAAAAATCAATATTTGGTTTGAAAATTAATTCACTTCAAATAGAAATGTCCTTAAAAGAATATTTTAAAATGATATCAATCTGAAATAGACAAATAGCAAAGAGTTGAGTGCTTTTGATCATTTATGCAACACTTACGATGATAATAATAACAATCTAAGCTTGTGTCAGTAAAACCTTCTTCTTAAAGATAAAGACACATGCATGGCACCCTTACAATTTTTAATCTGCCTTCTTGCTCATGATGATTGTATGAACATATATATATAAACATTAATCATCATCCCAGTCACTTTGTGCACAAAATTAAAAATTGCAAAAGGCCAGACGCATGGTAGTATAAGTTACTGCACTATAAGCAATTAAATTATTGATTTAATGCAACTTGTTTCAATATTTTTTAAGTTTATTCAACATAAGAATCTGTGACAATCAGTACAACTAAAAAGAAAATAGAAATCAACTTCTTACTGTTTTTCTGAGCGAATTTAACCAAACTTTATTGCTCTTATCCAGTCTTTATACTGACATCCCAATGAGGCATGAAATAAACAGTAGGTGGCGTTGTTTTTGATAATACAAAAAGAGCAAAGACGCATTGAAATCAATTTTAATAAAACATCTTTATGTTGCATTACTCAGGCACTGAACTAGATTTAAACTAAGTGGGTCTCTCTGTAGACGCTTACCAAAGCAAACAAGAATTAAATAAATTAAATAAAATTTGAGCTGTATAAGGTGGAAAATGTTCAGTTTTCTGTAAAGTCACAGGAAAGAAGCAGTCCAACTCGAAATACTTTGTGTAACCAGGATATTGTAGGAAGAATGTGTAGAGCTGTTCTTTTAGGCACAATGAGAGAACAACACTGTTCCCATTTTTCTTTCCTTGCTAAATTGGTCAAATCTAGTTTGGAAAGTTTCTCTGGGATCTATTAAAAGCAGCACAGCAGGACTAAAAGGGAATGGCAACAGATCAAAAAGCTCCTACTGCTTTTTTTCTAAAACCATGTTTTCAAATTGGATTTTAAGTCAGCTGCTGCCAGCTGAATTAAAATCAAGTCTGAAATGGAAACTAAACCATGAGTCAACCTGACTGAGGACCATTCAAACCAGTAAGGGACTGTGATTGTGTATTCCAGTGAGCGAGACGCACAGCATGAAAGAAAGTCCTGTATCAAACCAGTGAAGGAGAGAGGAGCTGAGCAGCAGAGCTCTGTGTGTGTGTGTGTGTGTGTGTGTGTGTGTGTGTGTGTGTGTGTGTGTGTGTGTGTGTGTGTGTGTGTGTGTGTGTGTGCGCTTCACATTTACCATAAAGTAGACTCACTTTTACGGAATAAGTAGACGCAAAATCGCAAAAAGTCTCTGCTGGGTTAGAAATCAGCGACTGCAATTTGCACTTCACTTTTTTTTTTTTTTTTTTATTTCGCAAACAGGTGAAGGACTACTACGCTGCTTGCAATGGGAGCAGGGGATTAATACTCACTTTAAAGTACTTATTGTGTCCTCG
Source organism: Poecilia mexicana (assembly GCF_051168715.1). NCBI lineage: Eukaryota > Metazoa > Chordata > Actinopteri > Cyprinodontiformes > Poeciliidae > Poecilia > Poecilia mexicana. The sequence continues at coordinate 9,218,146 of NW_028263391.1, read as the reverse complement.
ACGAACTGCCATGAAGACACTTCACTGCTCCTGAGGCTGAGCGAAAATAAGACAAAAGTCAGAGAGCATGACTGCCACGAAACATGTTGGGCTACACTAGAAAGGACAGCACACAACACGGGAAATATTATGATAACTAGAAACCTGCTCATCTGCTGATGATTGAAAATAAAATGATGGTTCTGATTCAGAGAAGTTGTTCTACAAAGACTAGTAAATGTAATAGTTCATTTCAATCAGACTCAACTGGAAATAACTGTGGAGCAATTCCTATCAATGTGGGATAGGAACATGATGTGGATCGTGAAGATGTGGCTTGTTTGGTAAAAGGATGATAATGAAATAAGATGAAGAGTGAAAGGAAGCAAAAAAAAAAAATAACTGAAAAGATCACAAACTCTGTAGGATGATTGTTAAGCCAATGGCTGGACGAGTCCCATTCATATAACCATTTTATGATGGGCCAAAGTAATGATGCAGCCAAGCAAGGTTCCCCCAGAAAACTTGCTAAGCCCGGTGGTTGGGTGCTAGGGCAGTCATTCATCCAGCAGGCCGTTGTGTTTTTGAGTTAAAAAATATTTAAAGTTGACAGGAAATTTGAAAATACCACTTGATAATCACGTGTTATTGAAAGATTGGAAGATTAATGCCTCAACACCAACTATAAGGTCTTAAAAAATGCAAACATTTTAAAAAAAGACTTGAATAAATAAGCAATGCTAAGCCTACACGGGGCACAAGTAAAGCCTGGTGGCCCGCCAGGCTTATAATACACTTGGGGAAACCCTGACCAAGGATTCATGTATTAATCTTTGCTAAAAAAAAAAAAAAAAAAACACTTCATTGAAGTAGAACGCCCTCCTTCATTTTTACTATAACATTATTGCAGTCACTGTGGTGCTGTGTAGTTGGGTTTTTCTAATTAAAGAAGGCCAACTATGACGCTCCAAAACCACTATAAAATAATATTTAAATCGAAGCCGTAGAAAACACAGAAAAAGCAAAGAAAAGTGAGTCCAAACAATCCATTGAAGGCTTTCTCAAGGTTCAGAATTAAACACGCCTTCAAAAACTTAACTGGACATGGATTTAGATGAACATGTGAAAGGTGTGACACTATGAGAGTTTGCAGCACTCTGAACATTTCAACTGGTCATTTACTTCATCATGATTTCCTAATATAGTGCGGTCTTAATCAGATGTTTTGTTTCATAAAAACCAATGAGGTCAAAAACTATTTGACCAGTAACCAATAGAAATAAGGCGTTCTATAAAATCTTAACACTAATACCCAAATAAAATATAAGTAAAGCATCTTTGTGATTAATGTGCATTAATTATCAAGCTACTTAGCCACTAGGATAATTAAACTACAACAAAATGGTTAAATACACAGTCACTAAAAGGTGTGTGTGCAGATATTTGTAGGTTTGGTTAAATGACAGCTACTGGGTAGAAATTCAAACAGAGACAATAATCATCCTTTAGTAAATCAAGTAGGATGCAATCTATAAACAAGTTATGATCTGGGAATTAGGCTTACGCAATATTAGAAAAGATTCAATATGTAATAATATCTAACAATATGGATTGCAATAAATTGATGAAAAAGTAAATATCAACGCCAATACAGACCCCAGGTATCAAACCTTTCCAACTACTACAAAAGGGAAGCAATTACTTCCATCACAATAAGGCTTTCTTGAAAAAGTAGCTTTTGGTGCACTCTGTTCTTTTAGCATTAAAACAACTTGGTTATTTCTTATTTGACCACCTTTAAAGTTCTGACATGTGATGCAATAAACAAGTGACAGATAGATAATTAAGTACCTAAAAGCAAGCAGTTTGTTGTGATACAGTGAGATGTTTATCTGGTAGTACAGGTAGCGGTTTAAAGAATATAGGCCAACAATGTAAACATACCTAAAAATTTATGTGCAAATCCCTTTTGTAAATTTAACTGAACTTGAGGTTGCAAGTTTTGCTTTCACAAAACTTTAAGTACAATTTTAAGAAATAAATTTAAAAAACACACTAAACAAAATCAATCACATATTCTGAAAATTTCCCCCCACCAAATACCAGTTAAACACCAAAAATAAACCCACTTGATACACAAACCAAACTAGGCTACACAAGGTCCATATGAACTGTGAAAATGTGCTCATCTCGTTTAAAGATGTACCTTTAAGTTAACATTTAATATTGAAAAGGATGCATTAAAAAACTATTTTCTTTCATTTTATTGCTGAAGATGTAGAGTAACAAGACCCAATGTTTACTTATTTATCTTTAAAAAGTAGATAACTAATCAAATATAGTTTCACTATATTTGTTCAATATTTCATTGGACTATCTAAAATGTTTTAATATCAAGAATGATTGTGATAGTCACAACTTATCACATAATTCCAAAATTTCTGCTTTTCAAATGCTGCAACTATTTTTAACCTGCACACATAATCTTGATAGCATTTCGGAGACATTTTATAGATGTATATGTTTATATCTACCATATGTTACTGTAGATAAGGCCAATATCTACTATAAGATTAGACTGTAGATGATATAATGGTCTTACAATTGAAAAATATGGAAGATTAAAAACTAAAATTTTGGAGGAAAAACATGTAGATTTAATGCAGCACTTGGCTTAGATAACATTACTATGCCAATAAATCGCATTATTCCAAAACAAACATTTATGCTAGATTTCCAAAACCAGTTCTGGTCCGACTTTAATGCAAAATGTAATCGGTTGTCTTAATAACTATGCCGTTGCCATGGTGTAAAGCAACATCCTTTAAGACCAACAGTTTACAAACAGGCCGGTAGCAAGATGCGTTTTTTATTCTCTGCAACTTCACAAAGGCGCCAACAAACTAATGAGGATATCTACTTGAGTTTGCAGTTTTTATATTCCTAGCCATTGCCGTTTTCTTCGACTCAGTAATGCGCAGAGGCCTGAGTAGCATTACAATGAATTACTGACTAGCATGCTAGTAAGCTGCATGCGTTCGTTCCCGCTCAGAAAGATAAAAGGCTTTGCGGTGAGATTACACTAAAACTAAGGTAATTAGAATTTTTAATTTCAATTGCAATAATGACCACAAACATCGCAAATATTAGAGGAAACATGTCTATCTGACAGAGATTTGCTAGGTTAACTCGAAGCACCGTGTCCCCATTTTAGAGAGCGTGTTGTTAACGTTCGTCTGTCGCGGCGCCGAAACCCCAGCGGCCTGCTAACAGGCCTTGGATGCTAACACCGCTAGCAGTCGGCTCCCTGGGCCCAAAAACCAGCATGGCGCTCACTCGCGTTTTATAACCTTTGCGAAACCCCAAACCAAGGAATAGACCAGTAACGAGTTTCGATAAAAAACAAAGTGAACATTGCAAATTCTTACCAGCTGTATGGGGTACTTGCAGTTTGTACTCCCCGCTCCTATTTCTATTCCTTCTCGAGAACGTTCCCTTCAAGTCGGCCTCACGTCGAGAAGAAGCAGAGGAAGGAGGACGTGATGACGCGACGCGTCTGCAGGACACACTCAGCATGGTCCTAACTTGGCCGGCCTCCAGAATCTCCAGTCAACGCTAAACTAATTTAAAATCCACACCAGAAAAGTAGATTTTTTTATGTGTTCATTACAAATTACAAAAAAAACTAACAAAAAAAAAATATTGCGAATATTTTTACATCTACTGGAAACAGTGATCATGCTTGGAAAAATGAAACAATTAACAAGCCCTGTTTTCTTTTGTAAAACGCTATAAGGAGTGCTGGGTATGAAGTTCAACTTCATTTTCAGTTTAAAAAGGGTACAACTTTAAATAAATAAGTTAATAAAATGCATCCTGTAGCACTTATCAATGCTGGGTGTATGACAGTGTGCATTATGCAAAAATAGACAACATCTATAAACAACAAGAAATGTATATTTAGAGCACAAAGTGGACACAGTGCAACAAAAGCTAATTAGGTTTATTCAGTTATATTTATTCATCATTCACAAGTCAAATATCAGCATTAGGCACTTTAAAAAAACATACAAATAAATTTACCCAGACCCAAACAATGGATCCACAGCAAGATAATTCATCTTTTTGATGTAAAATGATCCATGTGATTTTGATTGCAATAATATTTAATTCCTGAAACAGTGGTGAGACCACTAGTGTTTGGCAGTTTAATTTTCCTTTAGAAAAGTATGAAGTATTTTTGAATTGAATTGAAAACCTATTTCATATTTGTCTAGGTGTTACTCAGTGCTTGATATTTAAAACGTTCTTCCATCATTATCATCTGTGTCGTCATGTAAAGCAAAACCACCTGCATAATAGAAAAAAGGAAAGCAAGGTTTAGTTATCTGCCCAAATATAAATCATTACAGAAAAATAAAAACTATAATGAAATAATAAGGGGTAAATTGCACTATGCTTCAGGGTTGTTCCCGAAAGAGAAAATGAAATACTTTGGGTGTTCTTTTTGTGATCCTGCATGTCTCCTACTTTTTGTTTGGCTTTTTTTTTAATCATCAAAGTTTGCAGTTGTATAATAATTCCACATAGGAAAAAAAAAACATCATATAAACCCTGAAAGTTCATGATGAGTGCAAATGTTATCCTTACACACACTTAAATGTGTCAGAAGGTGATGTGAATATCAGAGGGCAGGTAGATAACACCATTACATACTTGAGTTTATAACCAAAGATACAACTGTTCTTTCACCTTCTGATACTATAAAGGTAATAAACTGACATCATCTTTTGGAAACTCCTTTGTCACTTGAGATGCAGTTAGATGATAAAAAAAAAAACTTCATGGTCAAAGTATTTCCCCCCTTACAGATTTCTTTTCTCTTTGTTTCTAGCCACATGTGAATGTTTGAGCTCCACCCATTTTGAAATCAAAGATCGACAGATTGAACAAAAAGAAAATTTCGAACGATGATTCCTTTAATTAGGGAAGAAAAAACTAGTTGAACCAAAATTGCCCTATATGTAAAAATATAATTGCTTTACTTGTTAAATCATTAATTTTTGGATCAAGTCACACCCAGACCTCATTGTACTGCCTGACATGTAAAAACAAACAAACCTCTTTCTTAGAATCTGTCTGACAACATGAAGTAGGCAGAAACCTCTCAAAATATTACATCAAGCCCTAATTGAAGAGATCTGAAAATAGGTGAGAAACAAAGTCTTTGACCTTAAATCTGAAACTGCTGAAACATCAGCGAGTCCACTTCTGAATAACTTTTTTTAAAAATAGCCCCAAAACCTGAAGGTTTTGGAGCGGTCTACTCAAACTCTGGACACAAATCTGATTGAGAGCCCGTGATATGACCATAAACATGCTATTCATGCTTAAAAATCCTTCTGTCATGACTGAATTGAAATCATCCTGCAAAGGACAGCATGACACAACTCATCCACGGTGATGTAGGAGACTCATTTACAGATTGTCAGTGTCTTATTTTTTACTACATATATATACGTCAAATTAAATACACAGGTAAAAGCTTAAAGACTGTTGTTAAATGCTTTGCACACACCTCAGTCAGAAACCCCAGGAGGGACGTCCACATGATAAACTGTAGGATGAACTGAAAAGCCATCTCCAGCTTCACCTGACAGCCCTGGGAAAAAGAACAAAGACACATTCAGTACGAAAGTTATATAAATACAAGTGAGAAAGTGGCTTTTATGGCCTGCATGATTGATGCAGTTTTATCTACCTGATGGTAAAGCTTCCATGGCTGGTACAGACTGCCTTTGCATAAGAGGAACGTGGTGTTGCAGCAGCTGCGAGGAACCACATCTCCACCGGTTTTATTGAGCCAAGAGCTGTCCAGCCAGTCAGTGTAGTTTCTGACCCCGCAACAGTGGAGCTGATGCAGATCAGTTCGTTAAGTTAGTAGAAACTTTTCAATAAAGGTTGTGATTATGATGGCTCCCTTTGCTGTATGTCTGGAATGGGGCTATTATGTTTCTGAACAGAAAATCATTTAAAATCCTAATCCAACGTTAGGGAAGCGTAATGGATTTTACTTCTTTATTCTGACAATTTAAGAGCCTCACCTCCTCTTGAGTTACATCAACAATCCGAGAGTTTCTGTCCTGACTGCTGCCTGTGTATTTCTGAAACACCTCGCTGAGAGACGCTGTGTCGGAGTCCAACTAAACAAGAGAAAAATTGAGCTTGCACCTTCAGGTCAAGATGTATCAAAAAGGACGAACATTTGTGCAGGTGGAGTACCTTTCTGGAGTGGACGAAGGCCAGGGCAGAGGCCGTGCTTCCCACGCAAAAGATCACAACCAGCAGATAAACAAACTGGAGAAGAAAATGTCTCAGTACGACGCAAACATGCATTTACCCACGGTGGCGGGGATAAACCTCACCAGTCCGAGCAGACAGCGGGAGTCTCTGAGGCTCAGCCACGTACCGAGGAAACCGGCGAAGAGCAAGAACGCTGCGCTGCAGATCGAGAAGACTACAGGGAGGAGGATGTAGGTCTGAGAAAAAAACAAGCTGTAGTGTCTGTACTTCATCAGGAGGGAGATGCCGCCCATGGCCATAATCATCCCCACAACCTTGCAAAGGAAAAAAAAAAAGAAGAATGTTGTATCATAATTAAATGTTTTTGGGGAATATCTTTACAAGCTATGAGCTCATCCAGTTGTTCCATAGACGACCAGTTTTCATGCTGTAGATTGAGTGAAATGTTGATGTCTATAGAGTCCCATAGAAATCTCTTTTGTTCATGGGAAACAAGGCAGTCACTAAAATTAGCATTTCAACATTTGCTTCTTTTGATCCTATGCTTTCTAATGCTTAAAGATTTGTAATTTCAAGTTTTCTCTTTTATTTCCTGTAAAGCACTTTGGATTACCTTATCCAGTAAAAATAAGCTTTCTCCAACATTCACAAACATAATATTTAATGGTTAATTGTTAACCTTTTAATATTTTTATCACATTATGACCATGAATTTATTATGAATCTGATTAAGATACATTAGGTAGACAGAGTGGTGCTTTGTTATCAAATGGAAGAAAAGAAATGTCTTCAAAATCTCTTACCAAAACAAAAAATCTGATCAAGTGAGGTGTGAGATTTTATCCAGCCCCCATTATTCTGACGACTTCAAGCAGAAATGATTTGAATCAGTAATTTAACCAAACTGTTATAAATAAATAAATAAATAACACTTATAGCAAAAATGACTTGGGTCGTTGTTTTAGGAATGTTAAGATGTTTAATTCAGTAAAAGGAAATGTTTTCAACGTTGCGATTTTGCCCAAGTGGCAAAAAGTTTGTAGACCACTGGTTTTTAGTCTGATTTCATGTGAGACAATGAGGAAAGTAAAATATCACATCTCCCTCATAACAGCATTCTTACACTGCACTACTTTGTGTAACTATCACATAAAAACCCAATAAAAAGCGTGTTGTGGTTGAAACATCATTGCTTCTATGTTGATGTTGGAAACAGGGCAGATTCAATTTGAATGTGTCCTTTCCACACGAACTGAAACTGTGCATAAACAGTTCACCCCACGTTGCGCTCACATGACGCGTCACATGACAAAACGAGAAAGCTGTGAGTACATTAAGCGAGTATAAATAGTAAGAACCAAGAAGTGAGTCTCTGTGATTTCGTGTTTAGTTTCACTTCAGGAACAAATCGCTGGAGGAAAGGAAATCAGTGTAATTATAGCTGAAAGTATAAAGGCAGAGGTAGGTAATACTTTTAAACAAAAAAGACTGAAGAGAGAAAATCTTACCCACAGAAGTTGACACATGAGCTGAAATATTGTTTTAAGCCGGTTTCCTCTCCAATCACACATTTTGAATCTGTCTGGTCACCGACCATCGATGGACGTGACTTGCCGATGTGAGGATAACAGGAAGATAACTACAGCATAGCGCTCCTGTGTAGAGAAAACACCTGCTACTGAGAGGGAGTGGACACTTTGATGGTGCTGTCAATCCGTGGAAACGTCCTTTCCTGCAACTAATGAAAAACAAAATCCTTCCCCTGAAATGCGGAAAAGCCCGTCTGGTTTAATTTAGACCCAGCCCATCAGCTTGGCATTAGTTTTTTCAGAGTTAATAAAAGAGGCGAAGTCAGTTCACTGACTGGTGACGCTTCCGTTTTTTTTCCACGTTCATATGAAAAATGAAAATGGTGTCCTCTCTTTTTTTCTTCTTCCTTTTTTTTTTGCACTTCTATAATTTCCCTGAACATGATACCATTGACTCCACTGTTTAATCAAGAGCGCCCTCTAGAGGAATAAGTGAACAATAAAAACAAAAGAGGGCTGCACAGTGCTCAGTTGGTTGCACTGTTGGGTTGCAGCAGGAAGGGCCTGGGCTCAGTTCCCAGCCCGGGGTATTGAATGCATGGAGTTTGCATGTTCTCCCTGTGGATGGTTCTTTCCCACAGTCCAAAACAAAAAAAGAAAAAAAGAAAATGACTGTGAGGTCACACCTAAAGTCTCCCTAGATGTGAGTGTGTTTGTGCAGTGTTGTTTGTCCTGTCTGTCTCTGGGTTGCCCTGCGTTAGACTGGTGACCTCTCCTGGGTGTACCCTGCCTCTTGCCCATTGGCTGCTGGAGAAAGGAACCAGCATGCTCTGCAACAACAGTAGATTGAAGCGTGTATGATAATGGATGGATGCCAAAGAGACAAATTAATGCCTTACATATGTTGGCTGACCTAAAGAATTGATAGAGCCTTAGAGAAACACTGCAATGGTTAAAATTGTTCCTGTGTTGTTCTAATTGATGCTTGATAAATGTTCTGACTGATCAAAGTTCTAAAATAATGAGGTCCAGTGGTCTGCATCAGAATCTGTTCTTCCTCAGCAGCTGCAGAAAACTTAATAATAATCCATATTTATAAACTAATTTCAACATCTGTGTTTATAAAATAATCTATAGTTATTAGATTATTTTAATAACTATAGATTACCATCAGATATTTGATGGTTTTACTTGGCAACTTCTGTGATATGTTCACTGAACCAGTTCTCATCATTTCTCTGCACCTGCAGCCTTGGTGGTAGAAAATGTGGAGGTCAATATCAGTGAAAAAAGATGTAGATGAAAAATATGACCAGATTTATTTACTGTATCTTTAAAAATTATTTGTCAGTTGTCAGAATCAAGATGTTTTCCTTTACTTTTTGTTTTTATGTCTTTATATCTTTTTCTTACGTTTGAAACTTTTTAGATATGTTAGGGTTTCCAGTCGTCTCTGTGTTCAGTGGTCTGGATCAGAGTCGGTTCAGTTTCTGCTCTAACAGCTCAGAGTGTCTGCAGTCTGACTGAGGGAGGTTTTTGTATGGCTACTAATCACTGTGTGAACACGCTGGCACTGTTTACTTCATGGATACTTTTACAGTAATAAACTGCAGCATCTTCAGCCTGAACTCCACTGATGGTCAAAGTGAAGTCAGAGCCGCTTCCACTGCCACTAAACCGAGATGGAGTTCCTGATTGAAGCGTCTTTGCATACATTATTATGAGCTTTGGAGGCTGTGCTGATTTTTGCTGATACCAGAACATAGCATAATCTCCATCAGCATATCTATAAACATCCTGGTTTGTTGTACATCTGATAGTGACAGTGGATCCTGGTGTAACCGTCTCCACTGCAGGTTGAGTCACAGTGATCTGAGCTCTGCATCCTGCAGACAAAAACAAATCCTTCATTTGTCAGCAGAAAGAAAGGAGAGAAAAGGCAGCAGCACATCATGGTAGAAATGTTGCTGAGTGAATGAACCTGTAAAGCAGCAGCAGGTCAGCGTCCAGATGAGGATGGTGATGAGGGTCATGGTGCTTGTTGCTTCTGCTGGCTTGACTGACAGATCTGAGTCCTGCAGTGTTGAACTCACAGGACTATAAACCTTCTCAGTTCACTGGAGGATCAGCTGACCATGCAAAGCCTCCACTCTATGGAAATCATCTCTCTGCTCTCAGACAAACAGAGACACTGAACCAACACTAATAGATACTGGATTTAAAACTCTCATCATCTTATTGGAAGAGAAGAAAATAAAACAGAAACAACATGAAGGATTTTCACTTCTTGGATTAAAATTACATTTTCTTTGAAACACAAGGATAATTTTCCTCTTTTTCTAAAACTCATAGGTAAATATATTACTGTATATATCATTGTAAGTAGATATTTTTAAAAATGGTTTTATGAATTAAATTGCATTGAAAAATGGTTTTAGAATTTAAATATAATATAAACTGAATTGTTAAACAGTGTTGCACAGGATGGGAAGAAACTTTTACTTTTCATTTGTGATAAAATGAAAATATTCTCCTAAATTATGAAGGAATTTAAAGCTGAATTAATGTTGGATGATTTGCAGATTAAATACAGTTTAATCTGTGATTTTTATGACTTTAAAAACATCATTTCAGCAGCTAGATGTCTCCTGACAGTGCAGGAGGTTTTTGTACGGCCTCTCAATGAGTTTGTATCACTGTGGGTCACTTTTGGTGGAGGAACCAAACTCGTCGTTAACTGTAAGTACCAGAAAGTTTTTCTTTGTAGTAAAAGTAGCAGAATTTAATTTTTTAACTTTACTAATTCATTTTCCAACAAAGTTTCTTCATTTTACTTGATTTAAAACTGTAATTGTTGAAGTTTATGACTGAGTTTCACAGATGTTTGTGTTGCTCCACAACTGTAAAAATGTCTAAAACAAACAACCAGTAAAACTTATCAAGAGAAACAATAAAATGTACAGTTCAAAGGTATTTTATAAATGTTTTGTATAGTTTAAGTTTTAATTTCTCTAACATGGAAACTAACATTTTACTTCTTTTCACTGTTTTTTGTCTTTTCTGGGTCATTTTACCTGTTAATTTAACATGTTTGTGATAATTTCTTCATTTTGAAACTTTAACCTGAATTGGTGTCAAACTGAACTAATATTTAGAGAGTAAACTCAGAGCAGCTTTGTGTTCATGGTTCATTTGTTTTCCATGTAGTTTAAAGGAAGTGAAAGAAACAGATGTCGACGTTTGAACTGTTTCCACTTGAATGTTTGGTCTCTCAGTTTAACCAAGAGAAAATCATCTCAGCGATTGGTTATTCAGTCTGGTGTGATGAAGATGTGACGAGTAGTGATGAAGAGTGAAGCTCTAAGGCGTCTTCAGCAGCCTTGGTTCTCATGACTGCGTCTTTTCTCCCCCTCTCTCCTGCAGTGGGTGTGTTGCGGCCCACCCTGACCGTCCTGCCCCCCTCCAAAGAGCAGCAGCAGCAGAGCAGCGTCACACTGGTGTGTCTGGCCAGCGGGGGCTTCCCCTCCACCTGGAGTCTGGGCTGGAAGGTGGGGGGCAGCAGCACGTCCTCAGGGGTGTCCAGCAGCCCGGAGGTGCTGGGGGGGGACGGCCGCTACAGCTGGAGCAGCACCCTGAGCCTCCCTGCAGACCAGTGGAGGAAGGCGGGCTCAGTGAGCTGTGAGGCCAATCAGAGTGGACAGAGTCCTGTCACTCAAACCCTGGAGCCTGACCGCTGCACAGAGTAGAGCTGCAGCTCCATGGCTGGAACCATCATGGTGTCATGTTTTATTCACAAACATTACTTTTCATGTTTCATTCATCTTCCTTATGTTCTCTCATGTAACTTGGAGTAAATGGATTGTTTCAATAAAAGTGCAGATTTATTACAATCACTGTCTTTGTATTTATTGTTGTGTTTCAACGTTCATGTTCTTGATCAAACGTCGTCTCATCTTCATTTCTTTAAAGTTTATAAAACGTTTTAGAAACCTGCACATGTAAAAGCCTTTAGATAAAAACTAAAGACTCTTTAGTGTTTGTGAGGCAAAACATAAGAAAACTTATTAATAATTCATATTTATAAAACAAATTTCAACATCTGTGTTTATAAAATAATCTATAGTTGGTGATTTCATCCTTAGATATTTGATGGTTTTACTTGGTAACTTCTGTGATGTGTTCACTGAACCAGTTCTCATCATTTCTCTGCACCTGCAGCCTTCAGTCAGACTGAAGGAGGTTTTTGTACGACTATAAATCACTGTGTGAACACGCCGCCGCCATGGTCACCCAGACAGTAATAATCTCCAACATCTTCAGCCTGAAAACCACTGATGGTTAAAGTGTAATCAGAACCAGATCTACTGCCGCTGAATCTAGATGGAGTTCCTGAGAACCGACTTGAAGCCTGATATATAAGAAGTTTAGGAGGCTGTCCAGGTTTCTGCAGGTACCAACTGAGATCAGGACCAATATTAGAACTTCCTGTGGCGCTGATGGTCACAGTCGCTCCAACACTGACTGACTTTGATGGTTCAGACTGAGTCAGAAAATTATTGGCAGATGATGCTGAAAGGAGAAATGAGCAACGTTAAAGGAAAAGAATAACAAGTATGAGTTAAAAGAAAACTAGATAAATTTAAAAGTCAGTCTGACCCTGAGTGAGAAAACCCAACACAACCATCAGAGCTACTGGAGACGTCATCCTGATGCAGGTTTCAGTGTCGGAGCTCAAACACACTTTGGACTTTCTGCAGCAGAAGAACTTAAAGCTTGAGGAGCAGCGAAGCATCGAGATCATGCAAATCCACACCTGCTGAGATGAAACAGGAAACATAGAGATGATTCAGCCAACACTTCATCTAGTGACAATATTCAGTTTTTATTTCAACTGAAGATCAAATAAAGTATTTATTGATTCTTCATGTTGTCACTTTTCTAATATTTCTATGCTCCCTAAATGTGATGTGTTGTTTTAAACTAAAACACACAAAACCAGCAAATATTTGACATAAAATAGATCCATACATTGAGCAACATAAGGTTTAAATCTTTGTAATGTTACCTGTATTCATGTTTCAATGATCCTCATTATGTTTCTTCTTGGTATGTTAAGGTTATCAAAGTGACTTTGATCTATTTGGACCTGTGATTTAAAAATGTGTTTCTTATTTATAATTTAATTTTACACTATAGGATGCAGAACCATTCTATATTTTCTTTTAAATCATATTTTTTAATTAATGTTGATATTAAATGTTAAAAGAACAACAACCTGAACACACATTCTGAAGAATATTATAAATTTTGTTAGTTGAACAGCTGATCAAATTCACTTCATTGATGTTCTTCAATAACCACTAAATTAAATAGATTCTCATCATTTTCCTTCAAAAGGCACCAGGTTCAACCACATTACAACTTAAATTTTAAAGTTTATATTTTAGGATGATACACTTGTAACTGATCGGCCATTCTAGTGTAGAAATGATATTTAATTAGAAGAAACTTGTCTAACTTTGTGTTTCTACATTCCTGGATATTTTCTTGCTTATCATAATCCAGAGATTTTGCAACAACTTGATTTACTAAAGATAGAGACATTTTAGAAAGTGACCTAAATGTTTTGATAAAATTATTAAAAACGTGAACTGTTAATAAAAAGAAGATGGGATAGTCACTTATTTTTTATTTACAACTTTTGCACTCCAGAGAACAAAATAGAAAGATAAAAATAAAGAAGAAGTAAAATAAAAACTGACTTTAATATTTTTGGATCTTAGAGGAAAATAGGTGAAAGGATAACAACCCAAAACAATAATTCACATGTTTATTTGTGCAAACGTCATGAGGAAAAGGTTTAAAACCATCAGAGTGTTGAAGCTGTTCTGTCAATAAATAGAAATAGTGATATATTTACAGAATGAAGAGATAAAACAGAGGGAGCAAGCCTCTACTGGAATGACAGGAGGTAGAAAATGTGTTGATCTGTATCAGTGAAATCAGGAAGTTTTCTTTAAATGTAAAAATATTTGCAGATTTATTGACTGTGCCAGTAAAAATTATTTGTCAGAGTCAAAATGTTTTCTTTACTTTCTGTTTTTATGTTATCATATTGTTTTCTTACATTTTAATCTCCTTGAGTTGCACTAGAGTTTCCAGTCGTCTCTGTGTTCAGTGGTCTGGATCAGAGTCTGTTCAGTTTCTGCTCTAACACCTCAGAGTGTCTGCAGTCTGACTGAGGGAGGTTTTTGTACGGCTACTAATCACTGTGTGAACACGTTGCCACTATGGTAACTCTGACAGTAATAAACTGCTGCATCTTCAGCCTGAACTCCACTGATGATCATCTCAGCTTTTGCTCCATCTCCTCTGCCAGAGAACCGAGAGGAAAACTCACTTGTAGGATTTTTCCCCAAGTTTATCACCAACTTTGGACTGTTTCCAGGTTTTTGTTGATACCAGTACGTTCTAAAGTCACCATCTGACCATTTGTGTACACTTGGGTTTGTGTCACAGGTCACAGTGACTGTAGATCCAGGAGAAGATGTCATTAAGGCAGGCTGAGACACAGTTACTTGACTATTGGAACCTGTAAAAAAAAAAAAAAAAATTAATTAATAACTAAAACATACAAAACAAACTTCCAACACTTAAGGGAAAATTTGTCATTTAAAATAAAATAATAAAACTGTTCAAACTATTTAAAAGCCTTTTTGGAGAAAAAAAACATAGTGAAACAGGTCTGACCTGTAAAGCAGCAGCAGGTCAGCGTCCAGATGAGGATGGTGATGAGGGTCATGGTGCTTGTTGCTTCTGCTGGCTTGACTGACAGATCTGAGTCCTGCAGTGTTGAACTCACAGGACTATAAACCTTCTCAGTTCACTGGAGGATCAGCTGACCATGCAAAGCCTCCACTCTATGGAAATCATGTCTCTGCTCTCAGACAAACAGAGACACTGAACCAACACTAATAGATACTGGATTTAAAACTCTCATCATCTTATTGAAGAGAAGAAAATAAAACAGAAACAACATGAAGGATTTTCACTTCTTGGATTAAATTTAAATTTCTCTTGGATAAACAAGGATAATTTTCCTCTTTTACTAAAAGTTAGAGGTAAATATATTATATATCAATGTAAGATGATGTTTTTATAAGGTTTTTATTAATTAAATTATACTAAAAACAGTTTGTACATTGTAAACATAATGAAAGCTGCAAAGTTAAACAATGTTGCAATGCAGTCGAGGAGAGAAAGTAAATTTTACTTTTCATTGGTGATAAAATGAAAATATTCTCAGAAATTATGAAGGAATTTAAAGCTGAATTAATGTTGGATAATTTGCAGATTAAATATAGTATAAACTAGGACTTTTTTTCACTTTAAAAACATCATTTCAGCAGCTAGATGTCTCCTGACAGTGCAGGAGGTTTTTGTATGGCCTCTCAATGAGTTTGTATCACTGTGGTGGACTTTTGGTGGAGGAACCAAACTCATCGTTCACTGTGAGTATCACCATTTAATTTTATATAAATCAAAATTAATTTTTACTCTTTATGTGATCAAACGTTATTATTTTTGTGAGCGCTTCATGTGTAGTTTTTTATTTGTTTGACTTTGTTACCATTAGGTGAAATAGTTTATATGTAATAAATGTTCATGTATTTTAAACCGTTTACCAAATTATATGATTATTTGAAAACAAACATTACATCAGTTCTGTGTTTTTTAATTAAATAGTGAAATATTGTTTTTAGACTTTAGTGGAGGATCCTAATTCTGAAACCACAAATATATCCTTATATTTCAAAATATTTAATGCATTAAAATCTGTTGTCGTTGCTTGTAAAAAAATAAATAAAATGTAAAAATATTTGCTTTATTTTGAGCTTTTAAAGTTTCCAGTCTGTTAGTTTGATGCAGTAAAGAGGAAGTGAAACAAACAGATGGAAAATCTTTAACTGTGTTCAGCCATTTTGTTTCCATGAAGCAAATCTTTACAGAACCAACATATTTACAGTAAATGTTGTTTTATTCACATTGATATTTCATGTTGCTCCTTTTATTCCTGACGAGTCGAGGTCAGAACATTTCAGCTCTGATGTGTTTTTCTCTGGAAGCTCCAGAAGATTTGAATAAAAAGCTGAAAGTGAAGTAAACATGAATGAATGAATCCAGCCTCTAAACCATCCGTCTCCTCAGTGTTATTATATTATAGTCCACTGTGATATGTGTGTGTCCTGACCAGCAGACGTTGATCTGCTCCTCGTGTCTCTGCTCTCCCCTCCAGCCGGCCCCGCGGTCCCACCCTCAGTCTCTCTGCTGCCCCCCTCCTCTGAGCAGCTCTCTGGGGGCTCGGCCACGCTGCTCTGCCTGCTGAGCGGCTACTCTCCTCAGGGAGCCCAGGTGAGCTGGGAGGTGGACGGCACGGCGGTGACAGACGGGGTCCTGAGCAGCTCGGAGGAGGAGAAGAGCGGACGCTACGGCAGCAGCAGCACCTTAAGCCTGAGCCAGGAGAAGTGGATGAAAGGAGAGCTGTACTCCTGCAGGGTGGCCCATCAGGGCCACAGCCAGGTCCAGAGCATCCGGAGGAGCCAGTGTGAGGGCCAGAGAGGCTGACTGAGGCCCAGAGCAGGAGCTCTTAGTGGGAGAGCAGCAGGAGAAACACCTGCTGCTCTCAGCAACAGGAGTCTGGATGAAGGCAAACTAAAGCTTGTGTGACGCTCAACTAAACCGCTGAGAAACGTTCAACAACTTAGACTAATGTGTGAAGCTCAGCAGCTGGATGTGAGTGGGATTCATTTGCTGTGTGTTTTAATAAAGCTTGCTCTGATACATTATAATGGAGAGAGTTTCATTACTGTCATGACAAAGAAGAAGAAAGTTGATTTTATCAAGAGTGGCTCTTTAAATAATGGTCATTAAGGTCATTTAACAACGTGGGAAATAAAAGCAGACAGTTTTACTTTTAAACACTGTTTGCAATAATTGAAATATATATTTATTACAAAATGTATAGATCTCTGCAGCTATGAAAATCATGTCGGTTCTGGATTGTTCATGTGAGAACAGACAATAATTTCTGACATTATAAATTATCCAAGATGAAAATTTTATTGAATATTAAAGATTTCATCAACATCTTTTATTTAAATATTAATTGCTTTAAAAAAAATGGTTTTCAACTTTAGATTTAGTATCAGATGTTTCTCACTGAGTGAAATATGTTGCATTAAATGAATAAAGTCACACAGTGATTGTTCCTGTTATAGTTCAGGGAAATGACATGTTGATGATATTAATTTAGAAAACAATTCATCCTGACACTTTATAGTCGCGTTTTCATCACTTGTGGAGACTTCGGATTGACTTGCATTAATTTCTACAGCCTGACCCTTACCATAATCCTAACCCTATCCCTGACCATCTCATACTAAACTCTTACCTTAACCTTTACCCTAAATCTAACCATCACAGACCTAACCACTAACCCTAAAAAACAACAATTTCCCTCATTCGGACCAAGAAAATGTCCTCACAAGGTGCAATGATCCCCATAACCCCACATTGTACACAGAAATAGGTTCCCATAAGGATATGAAAACCTGGTACACACACACACACACACACACACACACACACGCACTCACGCACACGCACACACACGCACACGCACACACACACACACACACACACACACACACACACAACTGTGACACAAAGAAACCAAAGGGAATGAAGAGGAGGCCATGTACTGAATAGTTTTATACAAAAGTTTTCAAAGTCATTGAAAACAAAGCAGCATTTTGTTCTTTAGTGTTTTTTAAAACTCAATGTCTGGTATTTTTGGTTCAACATGTGTTGAAGTTTCACCACTAATAAATGTTAAAACTTTGAGATTATCACTATTGCTGTTTTCTAAAGACATGCTGAACCAAAAATAATGTTCTATTAAAACACTATTTGTGTTACAACTAAATGTCTAAGCTGAAAAATGATGTTTGCTTCAGGAATGTAAATGGTTCAGATCTCAGAACATGTTACATTTTTTATATTTTCTAACAATAAAATGTATTGCTAAACTCAGTACATTTTAGATATTCTAAGATTTAAAATGAAACTTCAATTTTATTTGAACCCTTAATTATTATTACAGTCTTTTTATTATTAGGTAATTTGCATGTCTCATTTTAAAACAGGCTTGTGGTCATTTATTGATCATGGTGTTCTGATTTCATCAGGGAGATGATGTTTTATGTTTAGACACATTTTTATAATTATCACCATTGTCCTGTTTGACAACCTCAAGTGAAAATCTAAAAATCACCCTGAAGAAAAACACATATTAAATCATCGTTGCCTCAGTTTTTATAGGCCATCCTGCTGCATATTTTCATCTGATTATTATTGACTATTGTATGGATTGGAACGTTTGTTTGCTAATTTGGACACTAAAGTTACAAATAAATGTTTTAGTTTGCTTTCATTTATGAATACTTGGTTTATTTTTGCTTGAAGGTCTTTGAGTCCCCATGAAATACCAAACAACTGAAAACATACTAATTAAAATAATACTCTGAGATTCAGTAAAAGCATTATTTATTAAAGTAACAGTTGCTTATTTTTTATTTGTTTTAAGCATTGTGTTTAGTTCTGAGTTTTTAAAGAAAATTAAACTGTTTCATCTATAATATAAAGATAAAGAAGAGATTTTAGTTATTTTTCAGCAGATTTTATGAATGAAATGTTAAGATGTTATCTTGTGTTTCATTTAAGTGGTCAGATTAACTCAGAAATTTGAAAGGATTTGACATATTTATGTCAGTTATTGTGTTAATTTTATAATTTTATAATGTTACATTGTTTGATTTGCTTCCACTGGAGCTTTTCTCTTTTTCTATTTGACATGAATTCATTTGAAAAATGGAGAGCTTACAGAATATAAATGAACACAAGGTACTTGTAAATATGGCCAAAGTTAAATTAAAGCTAATTTACTTCTGTAGCATGACAGCAACATGAGTTATTATTAAGTTTGTAGCCATGGTTTCATGTCTATGTGGTTCTTAAATGAGGTGCAGTGGTCTGTATCAGAGTCTGATCCTCCTCAGCAGCTGCAGTTTCTGTGTGTCTGCAGTCTGACTGAGGGAGGTTTTTGTACGGCTATAAATCACTGTGTGAACACGTAGACACTATTTACTAAATGGAAACTCTGACAGTAATAAACTGCTGCATCTTCAGCCTGAACTCCACTGATGGTCAAAGTGAAGTCAGAGCCGCTTCCACTGCCACTAAACCGATCTGGAGTTCCTGATTCAAGACTATCCACCTGATATATCAGGAGCTTTGGAGGTTGTCCTGGTTTCTGCTGATACCAGGATAAAGAAGAATCTAGAAAAACATCCTCATTTGTTGTACATCTGATAGTGACAGTGGATCCTGGTGTAACCGTCTCCACTGCAGGTTGAGTCACAGTGATCTGAGCTCTGCATCCTGCAGACAAAACCAAATCCTTCAATTGTCAGCAGAAAGAAAGGAGAGAAAAGGCAGCAGCACATCATGGTAGAAATGTTGCTGAGTGAATGAACCTGTAAAACAGCAGCAGGTCAGCGTCCAGATGAGGATGGTGATGAGGGTCATGGTGCTTGTTGCTTCTGCTGGCTTGACTGACAGATCTGAGTCCTGCAGTGTTGAACTCACAGGACTATAAACCTTCTCAGTTCACTGGAGGATCAGCTGACCATGCAAAGCCTCCACTCTATGGAAATCATCTCTCTGCTCTCAGACAAACAGAGACACTGAACCAACACTAATAGATACTGGATTTAAAACTCTCATCATCTTATTGGAAGAGAAGAAAATAAAACAGAAACAACATGAAGGATTTTCACTTCTTGGATTAAAATTAAATTTCTCTTGGACATAAAAGGATAATGTTCCTCTTTTACTAAAAGTTAGAGGTAAATATATTATATATCAATGTAAGTTGATGTTTTTATAAGGTTTTTATGAATTAAATTATACTGAAAAAGTTTTAAAAATGTAAATATAACATAAGCTTAATTATTAAACATTGTTGTGATGAAGTAGAGGAGAGTAACTTTTGATTCTCATTGGTTATCAAATAAAAATATTCTCAGAAATTATGAAGCAATTCAAAATGAATTAATGTTGGATGATTTGCAGATTAAATACAGTTTAATCTGTGATTTTTATCACTTTAAAAACATCATTTCAGCAGCTAGATGTCTCCTGACAGTGCAGGAGGTTTTTGTACGGCCTCTCAATGAGTTTGTATCACTGTGGGTCACTTTTGGTGGAGGAACCAAACTCGTCATTAACTGTAAGTACCAGAAAGTTTTTCTTTGTAGCAAAAGTAGCAGAATTTAATTTTTTAACTTTACTAATTCATTTTCCAGCAAGGTTTGTTCATTTCATTCGATTTAAAAATGTAGATGTAGAAGTTTATGACTGAGCTTTACAGATGTTTGTGTTGCTCCACAACTGTAAAAATGTCTAAAACAAACAACCAGTAAAACTTATCAAGAGAAACAATAAAATGTACAGTTCAAAGGTATTTTATAAATGTTTTATATAGTTTAAGTTTTAATTTCTCTAACATCAAAACTAACATTTTACTTCTTTTCACTGTTTTTTGTCTTTTCTGGGTCATTTGTACCTGTTAATTAAACATGTTTGTGATAATTTCTTCATTTTTAAACTTTAACCTGAATTGGTGTCAAACTGAACTAATATTTAGAGAGTAAACTCAGAGCAGCTTCGTGTTCATGGTTCATTTGTTTTCCATGTAGTTTAAAGGAAGTGAAAGAAACAGATGTCGACGTTTGAACTGTTTCCACTTGAATGTTTGGTCTCTCAGTTTAACCAAGAGAAAATCATCTCAGCGATTGGTTATTCAGTCTGGTGTGATGAAGATGTGACGAGTAGTGATGAAGAGTGAAGCTCTGAGGCGTCTTCAGCAGCCTTGGTTCTCATGGCTGCGTCTTTTCTCCCCCTCTCTCCTGCAGTGGGTGTGTTGCGGCCCACCCTGACCGTCCTGCCCCCCTCCAAAGAGCAGCAGCAGCAGAGCAGCGTCACACTGGTGTGTCTGGCCAGCGGGGGCTTCCCCTCCACCTGGAGTCTGGGCTGGAAGGTGGGGGGCAGCAGCAGGTCCTCAGGGGTGTCCAGCAGCCCGGAGGTGCTGGGGGGGGACGGCCGCTACAGCTGGAGCAGCACCCTGAGCCTCCCTGCAGACCAGTGGAGGAAGGCGGGCTCAGTGAGCTGTGAGGCCAATCAGAGTGGAGAGAGTCCTGTCACTCAAACCCTGGAGCCTGACCGCTGCTCAGAGTAGAGCTGCAGCTTCATGGCTGGAACCATCATGGTGTCATGTTTTATTCACAAACATCACTTTTCATGTTTCATTCGTCTTCCTTATGTTCTCTCATGTAACTTGGAGTAAATGGATTGTTTCAATAAAAGTGCAGATTTATGTCAATCACTGTCTTTGTATTTATTGTTGTGTTTCAACGTTCATGTTCTTGATCAAACGTCGTCTCATCTTCATTTCTTGAAAGTTTATAAAACGTTTTAGAAACCTGCACATGTAAAAGCCTTTAGATAAAAACTAAAGACTCTTTAGTGTTTGTGAGGCGAAACATCAGAAAACTTATTAATAGTCCATATTTATAAACTAATTTCAACATCTGTGTTTATAACATAATCTATAGTTGGTGATTTCATCCTTAGATATTTGATGGTTTTACTTGGTAACTTCTGTGATGTGTTCACTGAACCAGTTCTCATCATTTCTCTGCACCTGCAGCCTTCAGTCAGACTGAAGGAGGTTTTTGTACGACTATAAATCACTGTGTGAACACGCCGCCGCCATGGTCACCCAGACAGTAATAATCTCCAACATCTTCAGCCTGAAAACCACTGATGGTTAAAGTGTAATCAGAACCAGATCTACTGCCGCTGAATCTAGATGGAGTTCCTGAGAACCGACTTGAAGCCTGATATATAAGAAGTTTAGGAGGCTGTCCAGGTTTCTGCAGGTACCAACTGAGATCAGGACCAATATTAGAACTTCCTGTGGCGCTGATGGTCACAGTCGCTCCAACACTGACTGACTTTGATGGTTCAGACTGAGTCAGAAAATTATTGGCAGATGATGCTGAAAGGAGAAATGAGCAACGTTAAAGGAAAACAATAATAAGTGTGAGTTCAAAGAAAACTTGATAAATTTAAAAGTCAGTCTGACCCTGAGTGAGAAAACCCAACACAACCATCAGAGCTACTGGAGACGTCATCCTGATGCAGGTTTCAGTGTCGGAGCTCAAACACACTTTGGACTTTCTGCAGCAGAAGAACTTAAAGCTTGAGGAGCAGCGAAGCATCGAGATCATGCAAATCCACACCTGCTGAGATGAAACAGGAAACATAGAGATGATTCAGCCAACACTTCATCTAGTGACAATATTCAGTTTTTATTTCAACTGAAGATCAAATAAAGTATTTATTGATTCTTCATGTTGTCACTTTTCTAATATTTCTATGCTCCCTAAATGTGATGTGTTGTTTTAAACTAAAACACACAAAACCAGCAAATGTTTGACATAAAATAGATCCATACATTGAGCAACATAAGGTTTAAATCTTTGTAATGTTTCCTGTATTCATGTTTCAATGATCCTCATTATGTCTCTTCTTGGTATGTCAAGGTTATCAACGTGACTTTGATCTATTTGGACCTATTATTTCAAAATGTGTTTATTATTTATAGTTAAATTTTACACCATAGGATGCAGAACCATTCTATATTTTCCTTTAAATCATATTTTTAATTAATGTTGATATTAAATGTAAAAAGAACAACAACCTGAACACACATTCTGAAGAATATTATAAATTTTGTTTGTTGAACAGCTGATCAAATTCACTTCATTGATGTTCTTCAATAACCACTAAATTAAATAGATTCTCATCATTTTCCTTCAAAAGGCACCAGGTTCAACCACATTACAACTTAAATTTTAAAGTTTATATTTTAGGATGATACACTTGTGACTGATCGGCCATTCTAGTGTAGAAATGATATTTAATTAGAAGAAACTTGTCTAACTTTGTGTTTCTACATTCCTGGATATTTTCTTGTTTATCATAATCCAGACATTTTGCAACAACTTGATTTACAAAAGATAGAGACATTTTAGAAAGTGACCATAATGTTTTGATAAAATGATTATTAACGTGAACTGTTAATAAAAAGAAGATGGGATAGTCACTTATTTTTTATTTACAACTTTTGCACTACAGAAAACAAAATAGAAAGATAAAAATAAAGAAGTAAAATAAAAACTGACTTTAATATTCTTGGATCTTAGAGGAAAATAGGTGAAAGGATAACAACCCAAAACAATAATTCACGTTTATTTGTGCAAACGTCATGAGGAAAAGGTTTTAAACCATCAGAGTTTTGCAGCTGTTCTGTCAATAAATAGAAATAGTGATATATTTACAGGATGAAGACATAAAATAGAGGGAGCAAGTCTCTACTGGAATGACAGGAGGTAGAAAATGTGTTGATCTGTATCAGTGAAATCAGGAAGTTTTCTTTAAATGTAAAAATATTTCCAGATTTATTTACTGTGCCAGTAAAATTATTTGTCAGAGTCAAAATGTTTTCTTTACTTTCTGTTTTTATGTTATCATATTGTTTTCTTACATTTTAATCTCTTTGAGTTGCACTAGAGTTTCCAGTCGTCTCTGTGTTCAGTGGTCTGGATCAGAGTCGGTTCAGTTTCTGCTCTAACAGCTCAGAGTGTCTGCAGTCTGACTGAGGGAGGTTTTTGTACGGCTACTAATCACTGTGTGAACACAACGGCACTATTTACTACATGGATACTTTTACAGTAATAAACTGCAGCATCTTCAGTCTGAACTCCACTGATGGTCAAAGTGAAGTCAGAGTCGCTTCCACTGCCACTAAACCGAGTTGGAGTTCCTGATTCAAGACTATCCACCGCATATATCAGGAGCTTTGGAGGCTGTCCTGGTTTCTGCTGATACCAGAACATACACTGACCATAAGAACATGATGCTACACTTGGGTTTGTCTGACATTTCAGTCTGACAGTGGATCCTGGTGTAACCGTCTCCACTGCAGGTTGAGTCACAGTGATCTGAGCTCTGCATCCTGCAGACAAAAACAAATCCTTCATTTGTCAGCAGAAAGAAAGGAGAGAAAAGGCAGCAGCACATCATGGTAGAAATGTTGCTGAGTGAATGAACCTGTAAAGCAGCAGCAGGTCAGCGTCCAGATGAGGATGGTGATGAGGGTCATGGTGCTTGTTGCTTCTGCTGGCTTGACTGACAGATCTGAGTCCTGCAGTGTTGAACTCACAGGACTATAAACCTTCTCAGTTCACTGGAGGATCAGCTGACCATGCAAAGCCTCCACTCTATGGAAATCATCTCTCTGCTCTCAGACAAACAGAGACACTGAACCAACACTAATAGATACTGGATTTAAAACTATGTTGACTGTTTTAAAATAGAAGAAGATCAAATTAAAAATAATACTTCAAATTTTATACCAATGGAATATAGGTTTCTCTTCAATCTTGGAGGTAGATATATTGATCTTTGTAACTTTTACAAAAATTTCAATACTATTAGATATTTTAGATGTTAGATATTTTCCATAAATCTATCTAATAACTTAGTTTGTTTTGTTTTATATCATTGAAACTGAGCTTCTACAGAGAGTGTTTTTATGACTTTGCAGCAGCAGAAATTTTATCTCTTAAGTAGAAAATTGTTTGCTGAAAGTGCAGGAGGTTTTTGTACGGCCTCTCAATGAGTTTGTATCACTGTGGTACACTTTTGGTGGAGGAACCAAACTCATCGTTCACTGTGAGTATCACCATTTAATTTTATGAATTAAAATTACGTTTTAGTCTTCATGTGATCAAATGTTGTTATTTTTGCTAATGTTTTATATGTTTATTATAATTTGTTGTGACTTTTGTCAAAATATGTAAGATGTTACCATTAGGTCATCAGTTCATATGTGATCGATTTTAATGTATTTTAAACCGTTTACCAAATTATATGATTATTTGAAAACAAACATTACATCAGTTCTGTATTTTTTAATTAATTAGTGAAATATTGTTTTTAGACTTTAGTGGAGGATCCTAATTCTGAAATCACAAATATATCCTTATATTTAAAAATATTTAATGCATTAAAATCTGTTGCTGATGCTTGTAAAAAAATAAATAAAATGTAAAAATATTTGCTTTATTTTGAGCTTTTAAAGTTTCCAGTCTGTTAGTTTGATGCAGTAAAGAGGAAGTGAAACAAACAGATGGAAAATCTTTAACAGTGTTCAGCCATTTTGTTTCCATGAAGCAAATCTTTACAGAACCAACATATTTACAGTAAAATGTTGTTTTATTCACATTGATATTTCATGTTGCTCCTTTTATTCCTGACGAGTCGAGGTCAGAACATTTCAGCTCTGATGTGTTTTTCTCTGGAAGCTCCAGAAGATTTGAATAAAAAGCTGAAAGTGAAGTAAACATGGATGAATGAATCCAGCCTCTAAACCATCCGTCTCCTCAGTGTTATATTATAGTCCACTGTGATATGTGTGTGTCCTGACCAGCAGACGTTGATCTGCTCCTCGTGTCTCTGCTCTCCCCTCCAGCCGGCCCCGCGGTCCCACCCTCAGTCTCTCTGCTGCCCCCCTCCTCTGAGCAGCTCTCTGGGGGCTCGGCCACGCTGCTCTGCCTGCTGAGCGGCTACTCTCCTCAGGGAGCCCAGGTGAGCTGGGAGGTGGACGGCACGGCGGTGACAGATGGGGTCCTGAGCAGCTCGGAGGAGGAGAAGAGCGGACGCTACGGCAGCAGCAGCACCTTAAGCCTGAGCCAGGAGAAGTGGATGAAAGGAGAGCTGTACTCCTGCAGGGTGGCCCATCAGGGCCACAGCCAGGTCCAGAGCATCCGGAGGAGCCAGTGTGAGGGCCAGAGAGGCTGACTGAGGCCCAGAGCAGGAGCTCTTAGTGGGAGAGCAGCAGGAGAAACACCTGCTGCTCTCAGCAACAGGAGTCTGGATGAAGACAAACTAAAGCTTGTGTGACGCTCAACTAAACCGCTGAGAAATGTTCAACAACTTAGACTAATGTGTGAAGCTCAGCAGCTGGATGTGAGTGGGATTCATTTGCTGTGTGTTTTAATAAAGCTTGCTCTGATACATTATAATGGAGAGAGTTTCATTACTGTCATGACAAAGAAGAAGAAAGTTGATTTTATCAAGAGTGGCTCTTTAAATAATGGTCATTAAGGTCATTTAACAACATGGGAAATAAAAGCAGACAGTTTTACTTTTAAACACTGTTTGCAATATTTGAAATATATATTTATTACAAAATGTATAGATGTCTGCAGCTATGAAAATCATGTCGGTTCTGGATTGTTAATGTGAGAACAGACAATAATTTCTGACATTATAAATTATTCAAGATGAAAATTTTATTGAATATTAAAGATTTCATCGACATCTTTTATTTAAATATTAATTGCTTTAAAAAAATGGTTTTCAACTTTAGATTTAGTATCAGATGTTTCTCACTGAGTGAAATATGTTGCATTAAATTAATAAAGTCACACAGTGATTGTTCCTGTTATAGTTCAGGGAAATGACATGTTGATGATATGAATTTATCCCGACGCTTTAATGAATCAAACCAATATGCAATCAGTTTGATTACTGATGTTTAATAAATGTTTTGTTCACCTCAAACTCTATGCTGTACTAAGTAGTGTTTTTGTAACAATCAAATATATTAAATTTTCTATGAGACTTCACTCTCACGAGCTTTAAAATAATTTCTGATGAACATAAGTCATGTTAATGGGACATATTTTACTCTGAGTTTATTTAAAACTCACTTTAATGTTGATCTTTATTTTCAATAAATAAATACTTTGTTAGTTTCTTCCATTAGCACTACAGAGTGAACTTCACTGGACCGTATCCTTGTTCCAGTCTGCAGCAGAAACTCACAGCTGCTGCCAGTCTGTGGTCTGACTGAAGGAGGTTTTTGTACGACTATAAATCACTGTGTGAACACCGGGCCACTATGCACTCCCATACAGTAATAATCTCCAGCATCATCAGCCTGAACTCCACTGATTGTCAGTGTGAACTGAGGCTCTGATCCACTGCTGCTGAAATGACTGGGAGCAGATTGACGGCTGGTGATTTCATAAAATAACAGTTTGGGAGGCTGTCCAGGTTTCTGCTGGTACCAACTCAGATCTTCATCAACTCCTGCACTGGCTGAGCAGCTCAGAGAGACCGTCTCCCCCAACGCAGCTGACTTCACTGCTGGAGACTGAGTCACAGAGGGATTACCGTCTGATCCTGCAGGATGGAAACAGTAGAAAACATGTGACTGTGTTTCATCTGAGAACAAGTGAAAACAGAAGCTGGTCGTTCCTCACCTGGCAGCTGAAGCAGCAGCGTGATCAACAGTGGACTCAGAAACATCATAGCTGAGGAAAATCTGACCGTCAGACTGCAGAGGAGCTTCTCTGAGTTTCACTTTAAACTGATCCAGGAGCAGCGAAGCACAGCAATCATTCAAAGCAGCAAACAGTCAAACAGACACCTGGTGTGAGAGGAGATGAAAGGTGACTCAGACACAAAATAGGACAATTAAATATTATTTATTTATTATTTCAGTGCATTTTGTAGTTTTACTAATTATTTTACCTCGTTGCATAAACAAAATAAATTCTGTCCATCCTCAACTAGGAAAACGTTTTGGATCACTGTTTCTTTGAAAAGGTTTGCAGATTTATTCAAGTTTGATGATTTGAGATTTAGGTGTGACTCAGTCTGCTTTGGAGTGAAAGTCAGTGGATAAATGTGGTTCAGTTCACTAAGAAATAAAAAAATGCAACAACCTTGTTTATTAAAGGATTAAAAGATGTTCCTAACATGTAAAAAGATGTTTTCGGTAATAATTTTGCCTTAAGGAATCATTCAAGGGTCCACTAAAGGCCCCTGAACCTCCCTTTGGACACCCTGCCTTACCTTGTCAGTGATAGTTTGTGTTTCATGAAACATTTGAATCAATGCTGTGTAACGTGTATGCGAAAATCAGCCAGAACCCAAAACGCAGCCAAGACCAGAAATCAGATCAAAAGGTTTATTGCTAAATAAAGGGAAAAGGAGGGGGTTCCACAGGGGAGTGGTCACACTGGTGAGTGAGGAGGTGGAGGGCCAGAGGGGTCGGGAAGCCAGCTTGGAGAGGGAAGGGTGAAAGGGCAGAGGGGGGCCGCGGGTACTCAGGGAGGAACTAGATGACAGGGACAAAATCCACAAACCAGAAGCCAGTCGTTAACACAGTCCAGGGTCATGCACAGGGGTTTCTCAGGCAAAGTAATCCAATAGATGGCAATCAGGAGGTAAAGGTAAAGATTTACTGCAGAGCTTCAGGCCTTGTGAGGTTTCATCTCTGTGTTCAGTGGTCTGGATCAGAGTCGGTTCAGTTTATGCTCTAACAGCTCAGAGTGTCTGCAGTCTGACTGAGGGAGGTTTTTGTACGGCTATTAATCACTGTGTGAACACGTCGGCACTATTGACTACATGGATACTTTTACAGTAATAAACTGCTGCATCTTCAGCCTGAACTCCACTGATGGTCAAAGTGAAGTCAGAGCCGCTTCCACTGCCACTAAACCGAGATGGAGTTCCTGACTGGAGTTTTGTGACTTGATATATTAGATTTTTTGGAGGCTGTCCTGGTTTCTGCTGATACCAGAACATACAGTCAATGCTAAAACATTTTGCAACAGCTTGGTTTGTCTGACATTTCAGTCTAACAGTGGATCCTGGTGTAACCGTCTCCACTGCAGGTTGAGTCACAGTGATCTGAGCTCTGCATCCTGCAGACAAAAACAAATCCTTCATTTGTCAGCAGAAAGAAAGGAGAGAAAAGGCAGCAGCACATCATGGTAGAAATGTTGCTGAGTGAATGAACCTGTAAAGCAGCAGCAGGTCAGCGTCCAGATGAGGATGGTGATGAGGGTCATGGTGCTTGTTGCTTCTGCTGGCTTGACTGACAGATCTGAGTCCTGCAGTGTTGAACTCACAGGACTATAAACCTTCTCAGTTCACTGGAGGATCAGCTGACCATGCAAAGCCTCCACTCTATGGAAATCATCTCTCTGCTCTCAGACAAACAGAGACACTGAACCAACACTAATAGATACTGGATTTAAAACTCTCATCATCTTATTGGAAGAGAAGAAAATAAAACAGAAACAACATGAAGGATTTTCACTTCTTGGATTAAATTTAATTTCTCTTGGACATACAAGGATAATGTTCCTCTTTTACTAAAAGTTAGAGGTAAATATATATCAATGTAAGTTGATGTTTTTTAAGGTTTTTATTAATTAAATTATACTAAAAACTGTTTGTACATTGTAAACATGATGAAAGCTGCAAAGTTAAACAATGTTGCAATGCAGTAGAGGAGAGAAAGTAAATTTTACATTTAATTGGTGATTAAATGAAAATATTCTCAGAAATTATGAAGGAATTTAAGGCTGAATTAATGTTGGATGATTTGCAGATTAAATACAGTTTAAACTGTGATTTTTATCACTTTATAAACATCATTTCAGCAGCTAGATGTCTCCTGACAGTGCAGGAGGTTTTTGTACGGCCTCTCAATGAGTTTGTATCACTGTGGTACACTTTTGGTGGAGGAACCAAACTCATCGTTAACTGTAAGTACAGAAAGTTTTTTTTGTTGCAAAAGTAGCAGAATTTAATTTTTTAACTTTACTAATTCATTTTCCAGCAAAGTTTGTTCATTTTACTTGAATTCAAAATGTAAATGTGGATGTTTATAACTGAGCTTTACAGATGTTTGTGTTGCTCCACAACTGTAAAAATGTCTAAAACAAACAACCAGTAAAACTAATCAAGAGAAACAATAAAATGTACAGTTCATAGGTATTTTATAAATGTTTTGTATAGTTTAAGTTTTAATTTTTCTAACATCAAAACTAACATTTTACTTCTTTTCACTGTTTTTTGTCTTTTCTGGGTCATTTTACCTGTTAATTTAACATGTTTGTGATAATTTCTTCATTTTTAAACTTTAACCTGAATTGGTGTCAAACTGAACTAATATTTAGAGAGTAAACTCAGAGCAGCTTCGTGTTCATGGTTCATTTGTTTTCCATGTAGTTTAAAGGAAGTGAAAGAAACAGATGACGACGTTTGAACTGTTTCCACTTGAATGTTTGGTGTCTCAGTTTAACCAAGAGAAAATCATCTCAGCGATTGGTTATTCAGTCTGGTGTGATGAAGATGTGACGAGTAGTGATGAAGAGTGAAGCTCTGAGGCGTCTTCAGCATCCTTGGTTCTCATGGCTGCGTCTTTTCTCCCCCTCTCTCCTGCAGTGGGTGTGTTGCGGCCCACCCTGACCGTCCTGCCCCCCTCCAAAGAGCAGCAGCAGCAGAGCAGCGTCACACTGGTGTGTCTGGCCAGCGGGGGCTTCCCCTCCACCTGGAGTCTGGGCTGGAAGGTGGGGGGCAGCAGCAGGTCCTCAGGGGTGTCCAGCAGCCTGGAGGTGCTGGGGGGGGACGGCCGCTACAGCTGGAGCAGCACCCTGAGCCTCCCTGCAGACCAGTGGAGGAAGGCGGGCTCAGTGAGCTGTGAGGCCAATCAGAGTGGACAGAGTCCTGTCACTCAAACCCTGGAGCCTGACCGCTGCTCAGAGTAGAGCTGCAGCTTCATGGCTGGAACCATCATGGTGTCATGTTTTATTCACAAACATCACTTTTCATGTTTCATTCATCTTCCTTATGTTCTCTCATGTAACTTGGAGCAAATGGATTGTTTCAATAAAAGTGCAGATTTATGTCAATCACTGTCTTTGTATTTATTGTTGTGTTTCAACGTTCATGTTCTTGATCAAACGTCGTCTCATCTTCATTTCTGTAAAGTTTATAAAACGTTTTAGAAACCTGCACATGTAAAAGCCTTTAGATAAAAACTAAAGACTCTTTAGTGTTTGTGAGGCAAAACATAAGAAAACGTATTAATAATCCTTATTTATAAAACAAATTTCAACATCTGTGTTTATAAAATAATCTATAGTTGGTGATTTCATCCTTAGATATTTGATGGTTTTGCTTGGTAACTTCTGTGATGTGTTCACTGAACCAGTTCTCATCATTTCTCTGCACCTGCAGCCTTCAGTCAGAATGAAGGAGGTTTTTGTACGACTATAAATCACTGTGTGAACACGCCGCCACCATGGAAACCCAGACAGTAATAATCTCCAACATCTTCAGCCTGAAAACCACTGATGGTTAAAGTGTAATCAGAACCAGATCTACTGCCGCTGAATCTAGATGGAGTTCCTGAGAACCGACTTGAAGCCTGATATATAAGAAGTTTAGGAGGCTGTCCAGGTTTCTGCAGGTACCAACTGAGATCAGGACCAATATTAGAACTTCCTGTGGCGCTGATGGTCACAGTCGCTCCAACACTGACTGACTTTGATGGTTCAGACTGAGTCAGAAAATTATTGGCAGATGATGCTGAAAAGAGAAATGAGCAAAGTTAAAGGAAAACAATAATAAGTATGAGTTCAAAGAAAACTTGATAAATTTAAAAGTCAGTCTGACCCTGAGTGAGAAAACCCAACACAACCATCAGAGCTACTGGAGACGTCATCCTGATGCAGGTTTCAGGGTCGGAGCTCAAACACACTTTGGACTTTCTGCAGCAGAAGAACTTAAAGCTTGAGGAGCAGCGAAGCATCGAGATCATGCAAATCCACACCTGCTGAGATGAAACAGGAAACATAGAGATGATTCAGCCAACACTTCATCTAGTGACAATATTCAGTTTTTATTTCAACTGAAGATCAAATAAAGTATTTATTGATTCTTCATGTTGTCAGTTTTCTAATATTTCTATGTTCCCTAAATGTGATGTGTTATTAGCTAAAATACACAAAATCAGCAAATGTTTGACATAAAATGGATCCATACATTGAGCAACATAAGGTTTAAATCTTTGTAATGTTACCTGTATTCATGTTTCAATGATCCTCATTATGTTTCTTCTTGGTATGTCAAGGTTATCAACGTGACTTTGATCTATTTGGACCTATTATTTCAAAATGTGTTTATTATTTATAGTTAAATTTTACACCATAGGATGCAGAACCATTCTATATTTTCCTTTAAATCATATTTTTAATTAATGTTGATATTAAATGTAAAAAGAACAACAACCTGAACACACATTCTGAAGAATATTATAAATTTTGTTAGTTGAACAGCTGATCAAATTCACTTCATTGATGTTCTTCAATAACCACTAAATTAAATAGATTCTCATCATTTTCCTTCAAAAGGCACCAGGTTCAACCACATTACAACTTATATTTTAAAGTTTATATTTTAGGATGATACACTTGTAACTGATCGGCCATTCTAGTGTAGAAATGATATTTAATTAGAAGAAACTTGTCTAACTTTGTGTTTCTACATTCCTGGATATTTTCTTGTTTATCATAATTCAGACATTTTGCAACAACTTGATTTACAAAGGATAGAGACATTTTAGAAAGTGACCTTAATGTTTTGATAAAATTATTAAAAACGTGAACTGTTAATAAAAAGAAGATGGGATAGTCACTTATTTTTTATTTACAACTTTTGCACTCCAGAAAACAAAATAGAAAGATAAAAATAAAGAAGTAAAATAAAAACTGACTTTAATATTCTTGGATCTTAGAGGAAAACAGGTGAAAGGTTAACAACCCAAAACAATAACTCACATGTTTATTTGTGCAGACGTCATAAGGAAAAGGTTTTAAACCATCAGTTTTGCAGCTGTTCTGAAATGATGTTTATCTTCAGAGCAGTGATATATTTACAGGATGAAGAGATAAACAGAGGGAGCAAGTCTCTACTGGAATGACAGGAGGTAGAAAATGTGTTGATCTGTATCAGTGAAATCAGAAAGTTTTCTTTAAATGTAAAAATATTTGCAGATTTATTTACTGTGCCAGTAAAAATTATTTGTTAGAGTCAAGATGCTTTCTTTTGCTTTTTAAATTTGTGTCTTTATATCTTTTTCTTACATTTGAATCTTTTTAGATATGTTAGGGTTTCCAGTCGTCTCTGTGTTCAGTGGTCTGGATCAGAGTCTGTTCAGTTTCTGCTCTAACAGCTCAGAGTGTCTGCAGTCTGACTGAGGGAGGTTTTTGTACGGCTACTAATCACTGTGTGAACACGTAGGCACTATTTACTTCATGGATACTCTGACAGTAATAAATTGCTGCATCTTCAGCCTGAACTCCACTGATGGTCATCTCAGCTTTTGCTCCATCTCCTCTGCCAGAGAACCGAGAGGAAAACTCACTTGTAGGATTTTTCCCCAAGTTTATCACCAACTTTGGACTGTTTCCCGGTTTTTGTTGATACCAGTACGTTCTAAAGTCACCATCTGACCATTTGTATACACTTGGGTTTGTGTCACAGGTCACAGTGACTGTAGATCCAGGAGAAGATGTGATTAAGGCAGGCTGAGACACAGTTACTTGACTATTGGATCCTGTAAAAAAAATGTAATTAATTAATTAAATAATTAATTAATAACTAAAACATACAAAACAAACTTCCAACACTTAAGGGAAAATTTTCCATTTAAAATAAAATAATAAAACTGTTCAAATTATTTAAAAGCCTTTTTGGAGAAAAAAAATAAAGTGAAACAGGTCTGACCTGTAAAGCAGCAGCAGGTCAGCGTCCAGATGAGGATGGTGATGAGGGTCATGGTGCTTGTTGCTTCTGCTGGCTTGACTGACAGATCTGAGTCCTGCAGTGTTGAACTCACAGGACTATAAACCTTCTCAGTTCACTGGAGGATCAGCTGACCATGCAAAGCCTCCACTCTATGGAAATCATCTCTCTGCTCTCAGACAAACAGAGACACTGAACCAACACTAATAGATACTGGATTTAAAACTCTCATCATCTTATTTGAAGAGAAGAAAAAAAACAACAGAAACAACATGAAGGATTTTCACTTCTTGGATTAAATTTAAATTTCTCTTGGACATACAAGGATAATTTTCCTCTTTTACTAAAAGTTAGAGGTAAATATATTATATATCAATGTAAGTTGATGTTTTTATAAGGTTTTCATGAATTAAATTATACTAAAAACAGTTTTAACCTTGTAAACATAATGAAAGCTGCAAACTTAAACAATGTTGCAATGCAGTAGAGGAGAGAAAGTAAATTTTACTTTTCATTGGTGATAAAATGAAAATATTCTCAGAAATTATGAAGGAATTTAAAGCTGAATTAATGTTGGATGATTTGCAGATTAAATACAGTTTAAAATGTGATTTTTATCACTTTAAAAACATCATTTCAGCAGCTAGATGTCTCCTGACAGTGCAGGAGGTTTTTGTACGGCCTCTCAATGAGTTTGTATCACTGTGGTGGACTTTTGGTGGAGGAACCAAACTCATCGTTCACTGTGAGTATCACCATTTAATTTTTATATAAATAAAAAATTATTTTTACTCTTTATGTCATCAAACGTTATTATTTTTGTGAGCGCTTTATGTGTATTTTTTTATTTGTTTGACTTTGTTACCATTAGGTCAAATAGTTTATATGTAATAAATATTCATGTATTTTATACCGTTTACCAAATTATATGATTATTTGAAAACAAACATTACATCAGTTCTGTATTTTTTAATTAAATAGTGAAAAATTGTTTTTAGACTTTAGTGGAGGATCCTAATTCTGAAACCACAAATATATCCTTATATTTAAAAATATTTAATGCATTAAAATCTGTTGCCGATGCTTGTAAAAAAATCAATAAAATGTAAAAATATTTGCTTTATTTTGAGCTTTTAAAGTTTCCAGTCTGTTAGTTTGATGCAGTAAAGAGGAAGTGAAACAAACAGATGGAAAATCTTTAACTGTGTTCAGCCATTTTGTTTTCATGAAGCAAATCTTTACAGAACCAACATATTTACAGTAAAATGTTGTTTTATTCACATTGATATTTCATGTTGCTCCTTTTATTCCTGACGAGTCGAGGTCAGAACATTTCAGCTCTGATGTGTTTTTCTCTGGAAGCTCCAGAAGATTTGAATAAAAAGCTGAAAGTGAAGTAAACATGAATGAATGAATCCAGCCTCTAAACCATCCGTCTCCTCAGTGTTATTATATTATAGTCCACTGTGATATGTGTGTGTCCTGACCAGCAGACGTTGATCTGCTCCTCGTGTCTCTGCTCTCCCCTCCAGCCGGCCCCGCGGTCCCACCCTCAGTCTCTCTGCTGCCCCCCTCCTCTGAGCAGCTCTCTGGGGGCTCGGCCACGCTGCTCTGCCTGCTGAGCGGCTACTCTCCTCAGGGAGCCCAGGTGAGCTGGGAGGTGGACGGCACGGCGGTGACAGACGGGGTCCTGAGCAGCTCGGAGGAGGAGAAGAGCGGACGCTACGGCAGCAGCAGCACCTTAAGCCTGAGCCAGGAGAAGTGGATGAAAGGAGAGCTGTACTCCTGCAGGGTGGCCCATCAGGGCCACAGCCAGGTCCAGAGCATCCGGAGGAGCCAGTGTGAGAGCCAGAGAGGCTGAATGAGGCCCAGAGCAGGAGCTCTTAGTGGGAGAGCAGCAGGAGAAACACCTGCTGCTCTCAGCAACAGGAGTCTGGATGAAGACAAACTAAAGCTTGTGTGACGCTCAACTAAACCGCTGAGAAATGTTCAACAACTTAGACTAATGTGTGAAGCTCAGCAGCTGGATGTGAGTGGGATTCATTTGCTGTGTGTTTTAATAAAGCTTGCTCTGATACATTATAATGGAGAGAGTTTCATTACTGTCATGACAAAGAAGAAGAAAGTTGATTTTATCAAGAGTGGCTCTTTAAATAATGGTCATTAAGGTCATTTAACAACGTGGGAAATAAAAGCATATATATACAAAATGTATAGATGTCTGCAGCTATGAAAATCATGTCGGTTCTGGATTGTTCAGGTGAGAACAGACAATAATTTCTGACATTATAAATTATTCAAGATGAAAATTTTATTGAATATTAAAGATTTCATCAACATCTGTTATTTAAATATTAATTGCTTTAAAAAATGGTGTTCAACTTTAGATTTAGTATCAGATGTTTCTCACTGAGTGAAATATGTTGCATTAAATGAATAAAGTCACACAGTGATTGTTCCTGTTATGGTTCAGGGAAATGACATGTTGATGATATTAATTTATCCCAACACTTTAATTAATCAAACCAATATGCAATCAGTTTGATTACTGATGTTTAATAAATGTTTTGTTCACCTCAAACTCTATGCTGTACTAAGAAGTGTTTTTATAGCAATCAAATATATTAAATTTTCTATGAGACTTCACTCTCATGAGATGTAAAATAATTTCTGATGAACATAAGTCATGTTAATGGGACATATTTTACTCTGAGCTTATTTAAAACTCACTTTAATGTTGATCTTTATTTTCAATAAATAAATACTTTGTTAGTTTCTTCCATTAGCACTACAGAGTGAACTTCACTGGACCGTATCCATGTTCCAGTCTGCAGAAGAAACTCACAGCTGCTGCCAGTCTGTGGTCTGACTGAAGGAGGTTTTTGTACGACTATAAATCACTGTGTGAACACCGGGCCACTATGCACTCCCATACAGTAATAATCTCCAGCATCATCAGCCTGAACTCCACTGATTGTCAGTGTGAACTGAGGCTCTGATCCACTGCTGCTGAAATGACTGGGAGTATCAGATTGACGGCTGGTGATTTTATAAAATAACAGTTTGAGAGGCTGTCCAGGTTTCTCCAGGTACCAACTCAGATCTTCATCAACTCCTGCACTGGCTGAGCAGCTCAGAGAGACCGTCTCCCCCAACGCAGCTGACTTCACTGCTGGAGACTGAGTCACAGAGGGATTACCGTCTGATCCTGCAGGATGGAAACAGTAGAAAACATGTGACTGTGTTTCATCTGAGAACAAGTGAAAACAGAAGCTGGTCGTTCCTCACCTGGCAGCTGAAGCAGCAGCGTGATCAACAGTGGACTCAGAAACATCATAGCTGAGGAAAATCTGGCCGTCAGACTGCAGAGGAGCTTCTCTGAGTTTCACTTTAAACTGATCCAGGAGCAGCGAAGCACAGCAATCATTCAAAGCAGCAAACAGTCAAACAGACACCTGGTGTGAGAGGAGATGAAAGGTGACTCAGACGCAAAATAGGACAATTAAATATTATTTATTTATTATTTCAGCACATCTTGTAGTTTTACTAATTATTTTACGTCATTGCATGAACAAAATAAATTCTGTCCATCCTCAACTAAAGGAAAACGTTTTGGATCACTGTTTCTTTGAAAAGGTTTGGAGATTTATTCAAGTTTGATGATTTAATTGAGATTTAGGTGTGACTCAGTCTGCTTTGGAGTGAAAGTCACTGGATAAATGTGGTTCAGTTCACTAAGAAATAAAAAAAAAAATTCAACAACCTTGTTTATTAAAAGATTAAAAGATGAACCTAACATTTAAGAAGATGTTTTCAGTAATAATTTTGCAGTAAGGAATCATTCAAGGATCCACTAAAGGCCCCTGAACCTCCCTTTGGACACCCTGCCTTACCTTGTCAGTGATTGTTTGTGTTTCATGAAACATTTGAATCAATGCTGACGCTGTTTCTTTTACCAGAACACATTTACAAGAAAACAGTCGTTTTCCTGGTGAAACCTGAGAGGAAACCAATAAACTGTGCAGATAAATTCAACCTCATTTAGTTTTTGAACTTGATGGTGGAAACATTATGGAAATGTTGATGTTTCATTTAATTTGATTTATTTCATTTAATGAAAATTTTGCTGGTAATAAAAAGCTAAAGAAATAAAATATTGTGTTTTCTGAAAAAAAAAAAGAATACGGGTTTATAATGTTGCACACTAATCTGAAAATTTAATTATCAGATTGTCAGAAGTCAGAACCACTTCCATTGCCACTAAATATTAATGTGTGTTAATAAAGGACATTTTTTATTTTATTGTAAGAAACATTTCATATCAAACAGAAAATATGAATTGTAGTTAATGATAAAGATTTACTGCAGAGCTTCAGGCCTTGCTGAGGTTTCATCTCTGTGTTCAGTGGTCTGGATCAGAGTCTGTTCAGTTTCTGCTCTAACAGCTCAGAGTGTCTGCAGTCTGACTGAGGGAGGTTTTTGTACGGCTACTAATCACTGTGTGAACACTGGGCCACTATGGACACTCTTACAGTAATAAACTGCAGCATCTTCAGCCTGAACTCCACTGATGGTCAAAGTGAAGTCAGAGCCGCTTCCACTGCCACTAAACCGAGGTGGAGTTCCTGATTGAAGTGTGCTGACAGAGTGTATCAGGAGCTTTGGAGGCTGTCCTGGTTTCTGCTGATACCAGAACATACACTGACCATAAGAACATGATGCTACACTTGGGTTTGTCTGACATTTCAGTCTGACAGTGGATCCTGGTGTAACCGTCTCCACTGCAGGTTGAGTCACAGTGATCTGAGCTCTGCATCCTGCAGACAAAAACAAATCCTTCATTTGTCAGCAGAAAGAAAGGAGAGAAAAGGCAGCAGCACATCATGGTAGAAATGTTGCTGAGTGAATGAACCTGTAAAGCAGCAGCAGGTCAGCGTCCAGATGAGGATGGTGATGAGGGTCATGGTGCTTGTTGCTTCTGCTGGCTTGACTGACAGATCTGAGTCCTGCAGTGTTGAACTCACAGGACTATAAACCTTCTCAGTTCACTGGAGGATCAGCTGACCATGCAAAGCCTCCACTCTATGGAAATCATCTCTCTGCTCTCAGCACCAGACAAAGTGAAAAATCTTGTGACCAGAACTGAGGCATATGTACTTTTTAAAGTAATTTAACTGAGTTTTTGCGTTTTTTTAACCACTTATATTAAAAATAATGTATCCAACTGGATACTGTATCTGTTGCAGATTTTTCTTGTTTCTTTAGCTAAAAGCCAAAGTTGATTGAAGGTTGAAGGTTAAAAACTCTTAACCTTCCCATCATGTTGTTTTTAGTTTTATGTAAAGTGTGATACATTTATTTATAATCTTCCTATATTGATCCTCTTTAGTTGTTCTTAAAATGCCAAAATGTACTTTTTTGATCATATCAGTTAAATGTTGTATCTATTTTAAATTATTTATACATTCTTAATAATGATTACAAGATGCATATTTCTAGTAAAAATGGATGTGAAGCGATGTCTTTTTTCATATTTCTACTTCTAATGAATATCAATGTTATTTTTTGCAGGATAAAGAAAATAATTTGATGCATTAAATAAAATGAACAGAACATTAACTTGTTGCTGTGAGTCATGTTAAATAAGTCCTGAAGCTGTGTCTTTGCCACCGTATCTGGATAAAGTTGTTGCTTGTTTATTAATACAACTGTCTGCATAAAAACCACACAAAGAACAAAATCTACACTCTCTCATCTTGACCATCTTTTAGTATTTTTTGGGGGGTTAAATCAACTAAAAATATATTGTGTTTTCTTTTTCTCTTTTTTTTTGTTTGTTTTGGGGTTGGTTTTTTTTGTGAGATTGGAGATGCAATAGGGAATTACCGGTAAATGTGAATTTTTAGTTCATGAAAGAGGTTTATTTCCCATTCCTGTAAGTCAAAGCTCTGTGTGTGTTTGCATGTGTGTGTGAAACTGTTTCTGTAAGCAGTGGAGCGTCACGTCAGTCTCCTTCCGCCCAGATGTCGGATCTGAGGGAGGTTTTTGTACGGCTTTGTAACACTGTGTGCACAGGTCTGGGTATGCACCCATACAGTAATAATCTCCAGCATCATCAGCCTGAACTCCTCTGATTGTCAGAGTGAACTGAGGCTCTGATCCACTGCTGCTGAAATGACTGGGAGCAGATTGACGTCTGGTGATTTTATAAAATAACAGTTTGGGAGGCTGTCCAGGTTTCTGCTGGTACCAACTCAGATCATCATCAACTCCTGCACTGGCTGAGCAGCTCAGAGAGACCGTCTCCCCCAACGCAGCTGACTTCACTGCTGGAGACTGAGTCACAGAGGGATTTGCTGCCAATCCTGTTAAATAAAATTTAACTTAATGAAAACCTTTAACACAGAACATCCGTCATTAAATGCATCTTCCCCAATTTCCTTGCTCACCTTGAAACTGGATTGCCAGCATAGGCAGCAAAATCAGAGCCATCTTCATTGTGGATGTATGCAGCAAGTAAATAATGTGCTGTAAAACTGACCACACAGCTTAGCGCTTTAATAAAGCCTGATGTTCAGGGAAGCGCAGCAGATATTCAAATTACTACATGGGTGAATGCAGAGCAGCACATCTGGAACCGAATGAGAAGTATCAGACAGTGGACAGATGCTGCCCTCTTGTGTTGACATGAAGGGAACATGATTCAAATAAGATGCATTTACATAATCCATCTAAATTTACTCTTTAAGGATGAGTTTCTCTAAATTTATGAAAGATAAGATAAAGCCAAGGAATATGCTAAATTAAATTAAAAATAAAAATGCTGTTTTACTCTAAATTTGATCAGGAAGTTAGTGATGTAAAGCCAGCTCTCTCTTGCATGTTTCTTAAAAGATGAGCTGCTGCCTTTTGAACCATTTTGATCATGAAGGGTTAGCAGTAGAGGCTAGTGTTTATGAAAAACAGTGTTTTCTTACTTCCTTTCTCTTTCTTCAAGATTCAGTAACACATGATTCTAACATAACTGGTTCCAAAGATCTCTGCTGTGTCTTCATTCCAGCTTTACAAGCTTGACTCCGTTCATACTTCAGTTTTACTGACATGAGACAATACAGGTGCAACTCAACCTCTTTTGGAAGATAAATGCTTGCGTCATCTGCATATGGTGGAATGCATTTATATGCAGATGACATTTTTATGTAGCAGATGTCTTCTTAAATCTGTAATGACTGAAAATCAGATTCCAGACATTTACTCCCTAAACATTCCTGTCTAGATCTACTGTGTTTGCTATTTACAGTGCCTACATTACTCTGTTTAAAATGAATCTGCATTGATAGTGTTATATTCTCACTCTGCCTCCATTTCAACATATCATGACTTCATCTGTCTTTGTGCATAAGATCCAGTCCTGAGTTTAATTGTAATCATTAATGAGACACAAATCCCTTCAGCTCCAAGTTTATTAATAATTTAACAACTCTTAGGATTTTATTTAGGGCCCAGCGTTGCTTAATTCATGAATCACAAAGTTCAACCTTTTGGTCATAGATGTGAAACATAGTTGGATTGTTGATTTTACTGTTGGTTCTCTGATAAATTGGAAATTTAATGTACGGTAGGAGAATAACAGATAAACAGAGTGTCTTCAGTCAGAGACTCCTCCAAATGCACTGTAATACAGACTGCTACATGAAGTCCTTCTCACCATCTGCAATAAATCCTTAAAGAATCTGGAATTAATACGAGTCACAACAACATTTAATTTCTCTTTGGGGTCAGTAGCGTACTTCTGAATTGAACTGAACCAGAACACAGATTTCCTGAATATCAATTTAAAAATGTCCCATGCTGTTAGCTAGAACAATGAAGTAACAATGTATATTTATATATATATTATCAGTTGTTAAAAATACAAGACATTACATAATATACAGACAATATATATATAAAAAAA
This sequence comes from Poecilia mexicana, assembly GCF_051168715.1. Classification (NCBI taxonomy): domain Eukaryota; kingdom Metazoa; phylum Chordata; class Actinopteri; order Cyprinodontiformes; family Poeciliidae; genus Poecilia; species Poecilia mexicana. Next base: position 9,176,518 of record NW_028263391.1, on the reverse strand, counting down.
CTCCTCCAGTGTAACATTTAATATACTACAGATGATAATTGTGTTGTACAAAGATCAGGTGATGAACAGCAAAGAAGATAAACATGCAGAAGAACAATCATACAAAGAAACACATTTGGCTTTAAGGCTTTGCAGAATAAAAGAAAAACATTTTGAAAAAAATAACCTGCATTCAGATGAGATTGCATAGATTGTGTCTGCATAAAGTAATGTAATTACTCAGTTGTACTGACATTTAGGGTTACAGGAAGGACACTGATGTGTTTTTTTCCACTGCACAAAGAGAACACTGTCCCATTCTGGGCCCCAGCACAGCAGAGGTTTTAAATTTCATTCAGATCTCATCATGTAACCACAGATCACCAGCAAAAGTAGCTGGAGGGACCAAATAACAGAGTTCTGAATGTTCCCCAATAAACACTGTCTAGGATCAAACTTGTCCTGCATAATTAAGTGGATTTTAGTAGCGCTCCCTTTGTACGATGAAATTCTTAATATGTAAAGATTCGTTGTGTTTTGGACATGCTTCAAGAAACACAAGGCAATAACTAACAGGGAACTTCCTTTGGCTTCGCGCGGCTTTGGAGCAAGGCACAAATGGAAAATTAGTAGATCATCAGTCCAGAAACACGAGGAAAGTGGAGCAGCATTTTATGACGACTAGAAAAACAAAACATCGGTAGACTTCTCATGATCACACACACGGACCGCTGGGAGACAGTTGGTGGTCCGTGTTTGTTTTAAAGTCTCTGAAATCAAGGCGGAGGGTTAGCGATTGCTCTTCATTGCCTCCTTGGCTGCCAGGATGAGAGGGGTTAGACTGGACAGAGGTTTCGCCTGCTTCAGGAAGGGATGCTAGAGAAACGGATGCAAGAGATTAACTCAGATGAAATAATGATAATATATACTCAAACTGTGCATTTTTCAAGATTCGATGAGTTTCTCCTGCTAAAAGTCATTTTTATATTTATCAGTTCAGACTGAAATCTTGTTAAAGATGTCGTCTTGGACTAACTTCTAGTTCATCTACATCTACAGTACATATTCAATTTTATGTCACAAATAAACAATTAGGAGGCGATATTTGCAGGAGAATGCACGTAAAATACTTTTAACCGCCTGATGTTCCAATATGAAATCACTAAACACTATTTTATTTGCCATTTAGTTCAGGAACTGGTTAAACATAAACAACGTTAATAGTCTGCCACAAACATCCTGACTCATATCATGTCTTGGAATTAAGCAAATGAGATTTATTACTCCTCATCGAGTTCCTGTGGTTGGAGAAAACCACACTTTTTTTTTTATAAAGAGGCTAAAAACCATAAGAACGGATTCTCCTACATACCTAAAATACATAGTATTAAACTTTCACAAGCATTAAAGACGACTAAAGTAAACAGCTTTTGTTTTACCTGCAGCAACTCTTTGCCAGACCCTCGTTTTTCCACGTCCATCTCCAGAGAGCTGGACAGGAAGGACCTGAAAACAGGAGTCAACTTCTCTGGGTTCTGCAGCTCAGGAGTCCCGTTGGTGGCGATTAAATACAACGCCTGGAGAAAAGAGCAAAGGAGCGCTTAGAAAATACAGCATCATATTTGTTTTAACAGTACATTTTTACATTTATACCAGATTATCAAACTAAAACTTCTAAAAATACTTTCTATTTATTAATTTACATTTATGATACAGATGTTTCCAGAAATCACCAAGTCCATGCTGGAAGTTTTACTTCTTTTTTTTAAATGAGCTATTAAACTCGCGCATTCAACTGTCAGCCACATGGGGGCGCAAGAGAAAGGTTCTTAGATTTAGCAGATGTGGAAAAGTCTCTGTGATAAGGAGAAGAAAAACTAAAAAGAATCCTAAAAGCGTTGATGATTTGGGTTCATTAACTACGAATTATATCCAATCATTAATTTCAGAAATATCTCCTCGAGTATCAGCATCTTGTAAAGAATGCAAATATTTTGACTCTGCATTTACACATAATTGATTGTAGTGACAGGAACATGCTGTGGGGCTTTTTAAATGCTTGCTCACACTGACAGGTAAATAAAAATTTTAATCTTGAACAACCGACTGATTATTTGTCCTTCTGGTCTGCACCTACCCTGAGAGGATTCTCATTGAGATATGGAGGCTCCCCCTCCACCATTTCTATGGCCATGATGCCCAGAGACCAAATGTCCACTTTGGGTCCATAAGCCTTTCTGGTCACCACCTCTGGAGCCATCCAGTACGGCGTCCCCACCATGGTGCTGCGCTTGCTCTGCTCCGGGGTGATCTGAGCGCAGAAGCCGAAGTCGGCTGCAGAAACACAAAAAAGTGAGTTGAGATTTATGACGGGGATGTCTGATTGCACTCGACATAAATGAGTTTCTCAGTCTGCGACTGCGGATGAACAAATCGCTCCTTACTGAGTTTGACTGATCCGTCCATCCCGAGAAGTACGTTGTCGCTCTTGATGTCTCTGTGGATGACCTGGTTGGCGTGAAGAAACTCCAAAGCCTGAAGGACCTGAGCAGAGAAAGAGTGAGGAAATGAAGCGAGTTGCCAAACGTACAGCGCTTACAAATGCAGCGCCTTGCAAAAGTATCAACACCTCTTGAATTTCCCCATATTTTGTGATGTTACAACCAGAACGTTCTGCGTTTTTTGGGAGGATTTTATGCAATAGGCCAACACAAGGTAGTGCATATTGAGAACTGGAACTTTTGGGTACTTTTTTTTAACAATTCTGCACATCTTCTAGTGAAAAATGGCAAAACTCACTCATTAAATGAATGACGTCTACAAACATTCCATTCTTGCCACAGAATCTTAACTGTGGACTTTGACTGAACCATTCAAACATGAATAAATCCATCTAAACTTTTGCCTTCAGGCAGTTTTAGTGTCGGCTATCCCTGGCATTTTGCAGGCAGGGCAAAAAAGAATTATTTCCTCTCATCAGTCCAGAGCACAATTCTTCCACATGCTTATCTGTCTTGTGGCTAATGATACGTCAACTGGAATAAGAGGGGTTGAATTCAAATGCACACCGCACTTTTCAGGTTTGTATATTAAAAAAACCCCCAACAAAGATTAATACCATGTAGGGCTGTTGTAAACGAATATTTTAGTAATCGAGTAATCTATCGATTATTCTTACGATTAATCGAGTAATCGGATAAAAAAAATTCTAAAATGAAATATTGGTAAATCTGGCATAATACCGGTGTTACTATCAGATATCAATATGAGTCCAAGTTTTCATATTTGAGCATCCCTAACAGTTGCTTTTTTGTAGTTTAGAAAACTAACCTGTAACAATAATAGCTCACTTTCTAAGTTAACCAGAAGAAAAGTTATAGAAAAATCTGAAATTATATTGAATTTAATAACAAAGAGGCAGGCTCACAAATATGCTTATAAAAAATGTCTACAATCCAGCTTTTAGTTTATGTATTCATCTTCAGTGAGTTTAATAGATTAATTAAACTCACCTTGCCACCTAACCTGTCACGCTTTGGGTTTGAAAATACGGGAAATGCCGCCTGGAGTGGGAGGAGAGGGCGAATGAACGAACATGGGGTGGAGGGGAGGAAATAGACCAGCGGACTGACGAACCGTTAGACCGGGGGACGAACACGGGGGGAAGCAATACGGGATATTTACGACACCTTCACTGGTCACACTCAGAAACTCATCTACCAGCCATGTACGATGCGCTCCGCCACCCGTTTCTTCAGACCGGGATATGAAGTTTATTGTGCGGTTCGTCGGTAAAGCTACATTTACACGGTAAGCATCAGCTACTCAGCCGCCCGCCCTGTTCAGGCTATCCGCTCACCTCAGCGCTCTTCCCGCCGTTCGCTTTCAACCAGCAGCCCCGGAGGAGAAATGCTGCCATACTCCAGGCATTCCCCCAGTCATTTTAAGGATGCTTATTGGTTCCCCAAAAACGATAAAAAGTCGGGCATTATCATCAATCAATAAAATCCCCACAGGCCAATCTTGAAGATTGGACTTTATGCCGCTGAGACTTAGCTTTTGTCAACAACTCAGAGGCGGAAGTGAGAGCTCCGCGCAACGCTAATGAAGTCCCGGCCGGAACACGGTGCGCTAACTAATAAAACATAAATTAACGAAGCTTCGAGGCAGGTAAATTTTCCTCGAGGAATTTTAGTAATCGAGGTACTCGAATCATTCGAGGAATCGTTTCAGCCCTAATACCATGAATCACAAAAAAATCACAATAGGTCACATTGAGGTTTGTGGTTGTAGCATGAAAAAAAAAAAAAGTGGGTATGAGAGCTTTTGCAGAGCAGCGTCTCAAAACAATCTGAAAAATGCAGTACAGAAGTAAAACTTCCCAGTTAAGCATGTCTGAGTGAGCCTGTTTTCTGCCATCTAAATTCAACCCAGTTTTGACAAGTTTCATGCAGGTTCTCTTATCGGTGCGAGTCGAGCTTCACCTCTCTGCAGACAGCAGCGATCTGAGCCTCGTCCATGCACGTCTCCGTCACAACGTCAGTTAGAGAGCCGCCGGCCAGATACTCCATCACCACGTAAAGCTCGTCCCCGACCAGGAAACTGCACAGAAAGTCAAAGCAAAGCTTGGTGCTGCGAACCGAGCGCTCCGTGTTCACTCATACTTTACAGCAAGTGTTACCTGTCTACGAAGTTGACAATGTTGGGGTTCTTCAGCTCTTTCATGACCAGGATTTCATTGATGATGAGCTCTTTCTTTGGCTGCTTCTGCAGGTTGATCTGCTTGATGGCCACCTGCAAATCACAGCGTTTAATAAACGTTAGTAGGTTAGCATTCGGATTCCGATTTCAGATCAGACAATTGCTGATCCCAACGTTTTTTTTTTACCAAGTTGCTCCTTGAAAAAGTCAAATAAAGAATCAGAAACGGAGGAGAAAATCAAGAAAGTCTTTGTTTGGGCAGAGATAAGACAGGACAAGCTAACCTCTTGTCCTGTGGCAACGTCTATGGCTGTGTAAACTGTACCAGAGGCCCTGAAAGAAAAAGAAATCAAAGTGTAAATCAAAAGTGTCCAGTTGTTTTTGTCTCGTTTGGCGTGCAGATCCAGTCAGAGGTTTAAATCTACTCATCATAGACGTCAACTCTGTCAATTTTGACCTTTTGATGAATCATTTGAACTACATTTTCAAGGAGGACAGACTATCCAACCTTAATTAATTAAGTTAAGTAGAGGTGCACAGGTTTGAATTTATTGTGGGTTGTCTTTTATTCAGTAAAATAGAAAATGTATTTCATGCTCAAATAAGTACATACTCTCTCAGTAAAACTGGGATGATAAGGATGCAGGAAAGCTACACAGTTTTTGTTGCCATCAACATCTTCTAGTGTGAGTCTAGAGGTATGTTTGAACAAAGTCAAACTGCTTGGTTTGCTGTCGCAGTCCTGGGTTTTGTCCATAAATCCTCAGATAATGTCAGCCTGCGTTTTCCATTCCCAGCAGGTGCTGATGTGTGTTTTTAATTATCATCCTGCTGCAAGTCTCACTTCTGGTGACGTTTCAAACCATCCAGCTGTTGATTCAAGGAAAAACTACTAACTTCTTCTTATTGTGACCAAACAGCTCAATCTTTGTCACGTCTGACTATAAATTGTTTCTCCAGAAGACGTGAGCAGCTGTGAATTTTGAGTAGGGGGATTTCAAACGACCTTCTCCATCTGCATTAAAGTCGCTCTACTGTTTTAGCAATCTCAAGTTCATAACAGGCTTGAGTCTTTGTTCTTGTGTTCCTCCTGAACATCCTGAATAAATTAAATTCTAGCCTTTATATCCTGGAATAAGAGCAGCTCAAATTCATTGCTAAAAAGACAAAAATAACATGATATTCATGCATTAGATGAGTTTATGTAACTCTCCGTCTGAAACTGTGTATGACTTCCTCTTTGATAGACATCTTCTTTCAAAGTTTTGACATTTTCTTCGTGTGTTTTCAGCTTAAATCCTGACTCACCCCTGGCCGATCTTTTCGTAGCGAGTATATTTCTTTTTAGGGTCTCCGACACTGACGATACTTCCTAAAATGTCACAAAGACAAAAAAGGTAGTAAGTAGGCAGAAACAAATGCAGGTGTGTTTTTTTTGTATATGTCTGAATTTTAAGTGTGTGTGTGTGTGTGTGTGTGTGTGTGCGTGTGTGTGTGTGTGTTAAACTTACTTAGCTTTTCCATTATTTCTTCATCAGTCATCTTGCCTCCCTTCGCTTTCTGTTGGTCAGCTGCCTTGGGACTTTCTGTTTCTTGGGCCGGCCTTGTGTACATCTTTAAAAAAAACAAGCAGGAAAAAGTAGATTTACGTCGTTTTAAAGGAACTGTGAATTGTGGGATCAAGTTCTGGTTATTTCAGGTTAATAATCATAAAAGTAGGATCATCTATAACCAAATCATGCTCACGGATTTTGTGTGCGCTGGCCGTGGCGCCACGACCGGGGGCGGTGTATCGTCGTCCTCGTCGTCATCGCCGTCTCTGGCTAACGGAGAAGTAGTCGTATCTTTCTTGCCCGGCTGCAAGAGTAACAAAATACAAACAAAACAAAATGAAGCTCAGGGAAAATGAATTACTTTGTTAAAGTAATGAAAAATGCTACTTACCAACTGAGAATCTTTATCTGAAGGAGGGAAAAAAAGGGGGGGGAAGAAAAGTTTAAAGCACAGCTACAAAACTAGTCTGCAAGTTGTTTGCTGTAAAGATGGGAAACTGACCTGAAGTAGGAACATCCATGTACTTCTGTTTTCCGCTGGTGGAGTCGTAGAACTTGAGAACATCGAGGACCGCCTGCGGGTTCTGTTTCTGCTCCGACGGACTGATGTTGGAGTTCTGAAGGAGCCGGGCCCACTGCTCCGGCATTCCCTGCACACGCAAACATGGAGGCAAAGCGTTTACTGATCTGTGTCTCCTCTTTAAAGATAAAAACACACCGTAACACGGCGCTAAAACAGCCCACGGCTCCGAATCACAAGAGATCAGTTACATAACGTGATGGGTTCTGAGGCCGATTTAACTTTAAGTTTTTAAAGTTAAAGACTAAATCATAAAGTTTAGACCTAAATAAGGCCGGTCTCAATTCTAGCAGGAAATTCAAGGGACTCCCCCTGAAAAGTTATGAAGAAGATATCAAGTTCTCTGCAATCTTGACTCCATCTCCCCTTAGAGATACACTTAAAACCTTTAAAGCTGCTCAAATGTAAAAAAAAAAAAAAAAACCTGCATTTTAGCATAATTATGTTAAGCTCTCTTTTAAGATAAAAACTCAAGAGCACCACAGCGAAACCAAGATTAAAGTATGACGAGCCTCTGTGTCTCATCTTTGATCAAAATGATAACATAGATATTCACTTCAGTTTATTTATGTAGCATCAATTTACAACAAAAATCATCTCAAAGAAAAAAGCTGTATATAACATTATGTTCACTACAATAATCAATATGTTGAATGATGCTACAGTAGTAGTAATAACTGTTGCTTTTCTGTTTTAAATATATAATTTTAGTAGTTTTTGTTTTGAATTTTGTCGTCTTTTTTCTCAAGGTTTTGCCTGATCCAGCTGCAGACACGGATTAGTTTAGATGAGTTAAACCACTTCGTGATTTATGAAACAAACACATATCTGCCGTAGTTAAGCAGCATGTTCTCCAGTCTTTCCCATTTTAAAATGTGACTGAGAGAAATCGGGCCTCTGTGTCACAACATAACGCAGCAAAACAGTTGTGGATTATTTATTAAAATGTTCCTGAACATTTTGATTTATTTTTTTAAAAAGGAGAGCAAAATGTTTCATTAAAAAAAAAGTAGTAATAGTAGTAGTTTTTACATAATTATACAAAAATCTTTTTTTTTTTTTTTTTACAAAAAGGTTCCTGTAAAGCTGACTGGCCACAAATTTTCAAAAATTTCAAAAGCGAAATTGCAGCTGCAGTTCACGTTTACATAGAAATTAATGACAATATCTGCAAAACACGAGGCTGATTTTAAGAGATTAGATGTTGAGTGGGGGCGTGGAAACGGTTAAATCACTGAAAACGAAAGTAATCTAACTTTAACTTGCTTTTGTGTGACCATCCTGTTGGGAAAAAAGGAAGGAGAGGAGCTAAATAAATTAAGAAGTTCATAAGTCACATAAATAAAAATAAAGGAACTGTACTATAAAAAATAAACATTAAGCTTCATAATCAGAGTGAGACACAAGCGAGACAGAACCAGAACCAAATGAGACAGAACCAGAACCACAGCTGAGTTGATACTAAAGGAGAACATAAGCATTTAAATGAGATTTAATGCCGATAATGTCACAATGAAATCCAAAATATATCACAGAACAAGAAACCAAACGGTTCCTATTTTACAGCTTTTATTTCCTGCATCCACAAATAAATTATAGACAAAGCCATAACAACACTGCAGAATCACCATGGCAACGCAGGTCAGAGAGGAGTTAGTTACACACTTAAGTGGATGGTTTTGATTTTGATCAAGTGATTACTTCTTATCTCAAAATAATTATATCCTTTCATATCAATGATCATTTATGCTCTACAAATAGTAAAGATCCTGTAGCTGCAAGCTCAGGACTACGGATGGTTCACATGTGCTTATTCTAAACTACAAAATGTATTTTTACCTAAATTCTGGGTTAAGATTTCACTGTAATAGTTGCGCTTTTACAAGCAGAGACTGTATTAAAATTTCGATATGATATTTTTGCCGTATCGATTTCCCCCATTAACTTACAAACAAATAGACTGTGCTAACCAGACGTCTGCTGAAGGTGTTGGTAGAAGTGGATTTGATGAAAGGATACCAGAGTAAGGAGATGTTAATCCCAAAGCAAGCCACACTTTTTAGATTTTTACTTTTGAAAAGTTTTGACAGATTCGCAACGCATCTTTCCTCGGCCTCCTTTCAGTTTAATCTGTTAGTTTTGACTGCTGTGCTTGAACTTTAAGTTTAGATATTATTCTAAATATAAGGTAATGCCAAAGGCAGCAACAGGAACCCACTTCACCAATATGGCTCTTCACAAACACTTCAAAACTGTCCCGTAAATGTGCTACTTGATGAACTTCCTATCGCCCGAAGGTGTGTAAACAGACACTCTGCACTCACATTGAGGGGAAAATGTCATTTTTGTGTGGAAATCCAGAGTTTGCCCGTGAAAAAGCACGGGGTGAATGTTTTGTTCACCCCCAGACAAGAGTGCTGTTAAATTGTGTCGATATTAAGCTTCCCTCGCTTTAATTTTGTCACACAAAACTGTCTTTTTTCCTTCCTTTCAAAGAGTAAGTTTGCATAGGTTCCTAATAAAAATACATTGAAGTTTGTGGTTGTAATACAGCAAATTGAGAAACAGTTCAAGGGGTGTGAAAACATTTGCATGTTATTGTAATGAGCCATAAAACACTTACAGTGAATTCACCAGTGACAGAATCAAAACCAACATGGATGGTGTGTTCAAAGTCTGACGGGGAAGAGATTTCAGGCCTGTCTTTGTCCTTATCCTTCTTCTTAGATCCTGCAGGGATAAGGTCAAAGGTCATTCTTCACCCCCTCTTCCACCTTTTAACTAACTGTTACATGAAGTCTTTAAAGCATGGAGATATGCTGTGATAATCTGACCTTTATCAAACATGGAGATGATTTTGTTCCTGGCCTTCTTCTCCTCCGGGGCAGACGGCAGCGGCCGAGAGTTGTGATTGGCCGACTGGGGGTCCTTGGCTCCTCCTCCTTGGCTACTCATCCTGACAGGGGGAGCGGGGGGCTTGTCCTCACACACTCCACTGTCACACATCTACACCTACGTTCAACCTGCAGCGTCAGAAAGAGAAGCAACAAATGTAGGATCCATGCAACAGGCTCACTGAACGTCAAAAAAAGAGAGAGAAAAAAACCCAGAGCTCACAGCTTCCTGTTTTTCGCTCATGTTTCACAATGCTAAAGCCAACTGTTGCACACCAGCCCCCGCTGCTACAGAAAGACAGCTGCAAACCAGTAAAAACAGACAGAAAGCAAAGGCGAGAACTCACAGAGATTTATCCAGTCCGTCCATGCTGTAAATGAAGGTAAAAGCTGGTATGAAGGGAGCGGAGTGAGCAGGAAGCAAAGCTGAGTGAATAAAGTAGCGTGCCGAGTCTCGTTCGAAGTCGCAAATGAATGAGGAAGGAAAGAAGGCAAGAGAGAGAGAGCGAGTGAGTGAGAGAGAGAGAGAGAGGAGTGTGTGCAGAAGAGTGGCAGACAGTGAAGTGGTGTGAACACGTAAAATAAAAGTTTGCCTCTGTAGCTACAAGCATGGTTCAATATGAGGTTCTCACAATATAACATTTAGTAAAATGACAACAGCTTTGTTCAATTTAAAGCTAAACGCACGGCATGGTTTTATTACTCTTATTTGAAAAAAAGAAAACAATCCAAATGCTGAAATATATTAATGAATACAGTTAGATTAACAAATCAATGGCATTGATTTACTTTTTCGAAAATATAATATAAGCACCAGCAAAGTCAGTTGTAGTTGTGACGTTTAGTTTTTATGTCACTCCAGACAAGCAGCAGTCCTTTAGCTATCACACTATAACTATCCTTTAGAAACATTTTCAAACTGGTCAATTTGTCTTTGAAAAGTGGCGCAGCCTTAATTCAGTCAGCTGACTGTGCAGCAACAGGTGTGGGAGGGTGATTGCAGCACTAAGATTAGAAAAATAAAATAAAAATCCAGTAATGTTCTTGAACTTTCTATCTATTAAGTGTTGAAGTTTTGTGATCTGGTCATTCACAGCTTTCATTTATGAACAGCAACCGCAACCAACCGGCTGCTGTTGCTAAAAAAGCTGCACTCACACCTTCCTCCAAAGTGTCATGTTTAATAGAAACCCACAAGCTGTCAGTATCGCTTTAGTCAGGTGAGGAAGGGGCCGGGGCTTTGTTCATTCCCGTTTGATTTTCCTGAAGACTGGCTCAGTAGTTTCTGCTTTAAGATGTTCTCTATGTGGGTGGATTGGTTTTCAGGCACTCTGGTTTCCAAAACGCATACGTCAATTGGCCAATCTTAACTGCGTCTGAGTAAGTTTGAACAAAGTTGTGTGTCTCTGTGTTTCCAGAGTCCTTACATAGCAACCTGTTGAGAGCTTACTTCAAACACCACTAATTGACTGCTGCAGACAGGTAGACTCTGCAAGGCTTAAGTGGGAGCAGAAAATGTGTGGCTGCGTACTGTGGGAACAGGCCTGCAAAAATATTAAAGGGACAGTATTATGTGTTTAAAACAATTTTATAACACAATCAAGTAACTATGTGGTCTTCAGTTAATGTGAAATCAAATATGATTTAAAAGAAGCGATTTAACGCCTTGAAATTGGCCTCCTCCTTCAGGAAGTCATCACAACATCGCTCCTCTATCAACCCTTTAACAACGTTTCTACCAGCGTTTCATTGAGAAGTAGCTCGTATGATGAGCTCAGCAGATGTGCACTTCCACCAGGTGTTTGCTAATTGTTGCTGGATAGTCTGAAGGAGCCGAGTGGGGGAGTCGCAGGGTAGGGCCGCTCTGTGAGGCGGAAGCTCGGAAACTTGGAAATTGCAGCTCCAAAGAGGAGCTGCGTCTCGAAGAGGGCACTTGGTGAATCCAGGCGCATTTAATCTCCCATGGCAACCAAGACCACATGCATGAAGGAAGCAAAGCAACACTCCAGGTATGCTTTGATGAGAAAATAACATTAAAACCTGATGTAAACCTTCAAAAAAAAAAAAAAAAGTATTTTTACCTAATATGGCCCCTTAAAAGCTTCTGCAGTGCCTTCAGTTTTCTAAAAACTGAAGGCAAACTTGGGGTGGAGTTTTTTTACATCATCTTCAAACTAAAACGTTCACCATTGGTGATGAATAATTATTTCATCAATACAAGAAACTTCTGGTCAATGTTTAGTTCATATATCTTTTGCTTTTGTTCAGATGACTGAGTGGTGATTCGGTTAAAACACCACAATGCACTTTAGCTGATGGAGTTAAATCTAATTAAAATTTTCATAGTGATTTTCCAAGCAATTTTACATTTGCCAGTACTGATAAAACTAATGCACAGAGTATGAGTGTAAAAGTCCTTTGGGAGCCATGATTGACTTCCCTCTGCTACCCTAATATGGTAAAAACTGAGATTGCAGGCAGCCTCATCCACTCGTACAGACGCACACGCAAAAAAACAAAAAAACATCAACCTCAAAAGCGCCTCATCCAGTCTTGCAGAGCAAGCGGTTCGATCAAGTGTGAGCCTCAAGCTGCGCTCTGGGTGACATCACAGACAGGAAACAGGAAGCAAACAAAGGTTTCCTCACTTCCTGCGTCTGACCGCCAATGACAGAGCTCGCAGAGGAACAAAAGTGACAAACGTTGCTCGGGTGGGTATGACCTCTTCTCCACACACAAACCCTCCTTCTGCAGGTTCTTTGCACACCTCACCCACTTCAGATGTTACATCCGAAACCAAACTCTACTACTCCAAGTGTCTGAATCTAGACTCAATTCTTTACAATGATAAACGGCATGCACAATCGATCAGTTGCACGTGGAACAACTTGGGAAAATAATGCGCAAGCTGAAAAAAACCCTTCAGAAATAATTTCTGTTCAGGAATACATGGCTTTCTTCTTTGAGACATTTCAGAACCAGTTGGCTGAACTCGTGTCCTGGTCTTTATCCTGAGCAGCAAGACTAAATGAGATGCCTATAAATACCTTTTCCATTGTAGATCATCTAAACCCACCACAGACCTCTTGCACAAAACGACTCACTCAGCTTACTCCGTTTACGGTCTAAGTCGTCAAGCACTCACCTGTTTGCAGACTCCTCTGTGTCCTACAGAGGATATAGCAAACAATGAATGAAGCGTTGTGTCCCAGCTGAATGTGCGCACTTCTTTCTTCAACACTCGTATCCTTACTTCGCTCTCTCGCTTCCACTCTTCCTCTCTTTTTCACCCCAATCAGGGCAGGTCTTTGCAGGCTGCCTCATTCCTCGGCTTACTTGCACGGGGGCAAGCACCTTCTTGTCCAGGCAAGATAAAATTATGCCCAGTTGAGAGACCTAACGTGAGCCTCCAGTGGTCGTTCAAGTGCGTGGGGCGCTGATTGTTGGGTGCAGGCGGCCAGGTTGGGACATGTTATTCCTGAGTCGGAATTCCATAGCTGCAGGGCTGCAGCGATGTTTGGAGGAGGGTGTGTTCACACTTCGCCTTACCAAAACACACACACACACCACACACTGTAGCCTCATGCATGTCTGTCCGTCATAGAAACAGCTCGAAACACACATTCCTCAAGTCAAGTGAGGCTCCATAATGAAGATTTTTATATAGCTTCCAGGTAGGGTTGGAGACTTAAGTAGCGAGACTTTTATAAGGACGGACAGATGCAGATTCAAGCAGCGCGAGGTTTTACGACTGCATCATGTCAGAAAATTTTGGTTTAACATTCTTTTTCTTAATATGATTTGCTTTTATCAAAAAAGGAGACATATTTCTACTTCCAGCCCATGATACTCTTACAAAGTGCTCACACTTTTCTCTATTTCCTCTAAACTTGTTGCAGCATTTCAACTCTTGCTATCAAACTGCTTTGTTCATAGTATTAGCTTATCTTTATGATTATTCTCTTTGTATTTCACTTTCATCCTTTCAATTGATTTTCATGCTTATTGTTTATATCTACTGTCTATTTTCAATACATTTCTGGAGGGTTTTTTTTTTTACAATCTTTCCCTGTTTTTGCTTTGGTTTCATCCTGTAATCCTATTGGTTAGTTTCCTTGCAATATTTGATCATTTTTGCAAGTGTTAATCAGACTTTGCTTGTCTGTTTTAAAAACATATGTCACCAATTCAACTATCAGGTGTGACCTTTAAAAAATGAAGAGGGTGATCTGAGAGACTTCCTGATCTTGAGTGTCGCTGAGCCGTCTTGGACAAAAATGAGAAAAACTGAGAGATTGTGGGAAATTTGATTAAATTATTTCTGGTATTATGTCTGCTACCCTAGTGTGAAAAACTAGAAACAATAGATGTAATGATCAGCCGTGTAAGAAATACATTTAACATTTCACATCTATCTTCTAACAAGAACGTGGGTGAGAGCTTGATTCAAGGGTTTGCGATTGCTAATGTTTTGGGGCATTTAAATATAAAATATTGAAAATCTTTCACTCTGCATGTTGAGTAAATACACATTAATAAATGTTAAAGATGGGAAAAATGGAGCAGGAGACAGGCAGGTCAATTGGTACTGCATCTAGGGTGATGCAGTCAGTGTACCAGAACCAACTGAGTCAGTGGAAGATGACGGACGGACGAATGTGTGGACCGACATTAAAAAATGGGACACACATGACAGTGTCACATCATGTAATATAACTATTGTAAGACTTCAAACGAACCAGAAGTCAATAGTATTTACATTTTCATAAAAATAGCATTTGGAGAACTAACCTGGTGATGTTATCAACTTAGTGTTTAAAATAGAAGTTGATAAAAGACATTCATACACTAAACTAACGTGGGTGGTGTGCTTTTTGCCAATTGAGTAAAAAATTTCAGCTCCACTCACATTAACATTTTTTAAAACTCTGGCATTTGCATATCCATGACTTTTGATTGTTTCATCTGTACTCTCAATTCTCGACAGCCAGTAAAACCTCTGCCTCCGTTCCCCGTCTGTTCTCAGTTTACAGAAGCTCTTTACGTGCATGTGCCTCACAATCAGTTACATCCCTCTGCCCTTTCATAATTTCTGTTCCCTATTTTCCACCCTCTCTGTGCATCAAGAGTACTTTCTATTCCCCGTGCCTGGCAGCCGTCAAGGGAAGCCCACTTCCTCATCCTGGAACTCCCCCGAGCCCCAGAGAGTCACAGGATCCGGGCCGACCAACCAGAGAGCTGCAAACACAGCCGCCAAGCTGTTTACAGGAAGTGGACAACAAGCCTTTTGTGTTCGACTTCTATAAAAGGATATTCGGAGGAGGACTTCCTGAAAGGAGTCCTGGAGCTGACACACTGCTCACTTCCACCCTCGCTAATTAACGAGCACAGAACCACCTCATCCCCATGGCCAGATATTAAAGCATACGATGTGGTGCAGGGTTCACATGAACTTTATCAATGCTTTTCACCACACTGCTCTGGCTACAAGTGAAGCACAAACTCAGAGTGCAGCTGCATACCTTGTCCTGTTATTCAAACAGCTGCCTCATCCCTCTGTCAATATTTTGAGGGCTGAAAATCATAAATCTGACAATCAGGGAGTGTGAAGCAGGTAGAAATGTGACCTCAGGACACACAGTCAAGGTGTGTACGCTATTTTGGTTTGCTGAGCAGATCACTGGTTAGGGCTAAAAGTCTAAAAGAAAAAAAATCACAGATACAGATTTAGGCGTGATGCATTACTCTGTTGGCAGCAGGTCCCACCTAGCTCCAGTTTCTTTTTGTTAGATCAGATAATGACTTGATTGAAATCACACATGAACATTTTACTATTATTTCAATAGAGAGACAAACAACTCTCTATTATTATTTTAATAATAACTCTGTTATTATTAAAATAATAGTAAACTTCAATTCTATTTACTTCAGGTTGGATCTTTTCTGATCTTTCTGATCTTTTTGAGTGATTACATTATTCAATTATTATATTGTCCAAGTGTAGCGTTGTTACTCTTCTTTTGCCTCTAGTATAGTCCAAGAGTAGCACTGTCACTGTAGAAAGAGTAACGTGGTACTCCCCAATGGTAACATTACACTGTATAACATATTTACACATGTTACATGGTACTACACTTGGAAAGTCACATGATACAAATTCATCTGAAGAAAATTATTTTCGCATTGTAAAATGAAGAGAACTTTTTGGGTTGTTTTAATTAAAACGAGGCTGGGTTGTGTGCAATTACTGACGTCAGACTCACATTGACACCCCTGGATGCTCCACTAAGCTTTGTTCCGTTTTGTTTTATATGTATGGAATAAATACCTTCATATTAGAAAACAAAAATACTCTCTCTGTAGTGTTGCAGAAACAACAAATGACAAGAGGGGCATAGATTTTACATACCCGCACCAGTCGGCCTTAGAAGTAGGCATTCAATTCAATGAGGCTAAACACTCGTATCTCCGTCCAGTCCCACCCTAGTTTCAGTTTAAATAAAGTTCAATTGTGAAGCTAAAATACTGAAATAAAATATTCCAACATGAGCAAAGCAAAAACAAAAAATAATACCGTCTTCTGACACACAGCTCCTGAGTTGTGTGTGTTTCGCCGGGAGCCCCCAGCTGAGTTTTTCTCCCCTCTGTCTGTTGCTCAGTCTGGGGAGGAACCGGGCTCAGAGGAAGCGAAACGGCGCAGGCGCAAACTGGCGACTCCTTACCTCGCGGCTTACGTAACACTCAAAATCTTGTTCGCGGGAACAACCACGGGAAGAAGATGTTTGATTTTCAGAATAAAAAAGTGTGTGGAAAATATTTTCACATTAATAAAGATTCTGACGATAACATGGCTTCCCTTAGTTTAGCATAAATATCACATCATCAAAGTGTAAATATGTTTTAAATGTTTAGTTTGACAGTAATGTGGAGGTGCTTTAAATATAAAGTGTATTTTTTATTTTCTCAAACTAAATTTGTCATTTTTATGTAAATAACTACTGATTTGTTAATACATAATAAAAAAAATCCAATTTATTTCTACTCACACATGCTGTCTATATTAAACAACGTACTCTTTATTTACTGTAATCAATGCTGCTACAGACTTGGACTTCCTTCTGAAATATTCATACAGTCTCTGCCTGACCGATAACAAAACGTGATAAATCCAACGTCGAAGCAAATAGAAATCTATCTCCGCCAGCCACAGTTTGGATTAACTGAAAAGTCAACGTAACTCTCGACTACAGAGTAAGTGTTTATTTTGAAAGTCTACACCGGAAGTACTACTTTATAACATGCAGTTATACTGCAAGTGAATTACAACTCAAACATCAACAGCGCTGATCTCCTGATTTTTGAAAACTCGGCGAGGGAACTGAAAGTATGAATAAAACTCGCTGAAATTGCTGTTAAAACTGCAACATTAATGCAGCGCTTAAATGAAGTGTTGTTCGTTTAATATTGTCTTGCTAATGTTACTCAGCGTAGAAGCTAGCTGAAATGTGACGAAGTTGTCTTTGTTGAGACTGACAGGCTGACTGAATTACTACGCTGAGTGAAAGTCGTGACGTTATCCGCTCTGTCCTCATTCAGACACATTTTTAATGCGTTTTGTTCTTTTTTATGTGCAGCAGGCATGTTTTCCCCCTGGTGGAAGTTTGGAAGAGACAGATTCACCGATGTGGACCTCTTCTCAGACGGCTCTGAGTCCGCTGCAGAGACGCTGTCCCAGGCCATCAGAGCTGCTGCCTCCCGGGAGCCGGATGCAGATGGCAGCGTGTTGTTTGGCCAGCTGAGGGGCACCGTGGTCGGGCTCAGATATTACACTGGTGTGGTGAGCATCGGTTCTTTAATCATTACATCTTTGTTACTCCTTCATGATATCTTTTGCATAGATGTGATAAAAGATTTCAGAAAAAGGCAGAATAATTCTAGTGGAAGAATGTAAACTTAAAATAATATTGGGCCATACCTGACCCATGTGGAACAGATTTAGAGTTTCCTGTGTCTGTTTTTACAGGGGCATTTCAATAGGTACTTGACCACATTAGTTAGTTGGAGTGTTGTCAAAATTTCCAAGAAGTTGTTTGTTAAATCAAAATTTGATTTGAAATAACATTAAAAACATTTTCATATGTTCTCAGGATTATGCAGTTAGATAAGAAAGGAAGAAGAAGAAAGTTGCAGAACAGGCTGTTTACCTCACCATACATACTTCCCATTAAAAATATGATCAACCTTTGCATTTAAAAAAAAATCTGGATCAGATCTCCAATTTTTTTTCTTTCTCTAGTGAAGAGAAAGTAAACGATTTTCTTAAACGCTTTGCTCTCCGGACAGGTGAACCGAGGGGAGATGGTGGGCTTAGTACGGGAGCCTCACAATCCGTACGACAAGAACGCGGTGATGGTCACTAACGTGTTGGGCAGACAGGTGGGACACATCAGGAAGGAGCTGGCTGCAGCCATGGCGCATGTTATGGACAACAGCTTGGCTAAAGTAGAGGGGTGAGTTGTGATTGGCAGAATAACTTTAGTCAAAGATGGTCAGTCGGTTTAAGCTGAATGTGCATGTCGTTGTCAGGGTGGTTTACTCAGGGACCAACAACAGCTTCTCCATGCCGGTCACGCTGTCGTTCTTGGGGAGCGAGGAGAACAGGGACGCCGTGGTGAAGCACATGGCGAGTCGAGGGTTCAGACTGGACGCGGACGGAGGCGGAGCCGCAGGTACACGCTCTCCTCTCGGTGATCTCGTCTTCTGTACGCTGACTTCTGGTGAGCGTCGTTGACCTGACCGCTTACAATTTCAGGCGCAAAGGGGAGATCTTTTGGCAGCCCGGCTTCCTCGTATTCCTTCAAGAAAGGCGTCACCATCCCACTGACTGCAGAGGAGGTGATGAAATTAGAGTTATACGCTTGACTGAAGCTTAAAGGGCAAGATCAGGAAAGATCCTGATACTCTGGAGTCGGGCGTTGTGTTTAGTTGTCATTTCTGCTGCCTGTTTCCAGTGGTATGAAACATTTATTTCAATAAAAGTGTGTTTTCAGTGTCAGAAAGCTCTGTTTGGATGCCATATTTGGCAGAATATATTGCTTTAAGTGTGGTGAATGCAAATTCTGCAAGCTAATAATATATCTGGCTTGTTGGATGGCCTTTCACTGCCCATTCTGTATGCGCATTTTAACTCTTCAGAGCCGTATATGTTTGATAATGAAGGAAACAAGCCAAGGAAATCCCTGTCAATCATAGCTGATATCACCATGGCAACATTCAGCAATAGTGGCGTTTCATATTTCTTTTTGTCTTCCAGTTAAAGAATGCCTTCGATAACTTATTTGAGGATTTGATGGAGAGCAAAGATGGGGAGAAAGAAGCAGCTGAGGTGAGTTGTGTTGTTGAAAGCTGCCCTGCACTGTTACATAAAATGGAGGATTATTGTTATATTCAGCAAAATCTGCTTCACTTTATGAATGTTGTATTCCTTGATTTTTTTTAAAAAGTTTTACATTTTTTCCTCTCTGCATGATTAACATCTGGATTAACATCTACAAAATGTTGCAAAGGTATCTTGCACCGATCGACCGGCCCAGATTTCTTTAGTTTTTGGTAACTGGCTGATACTTGCATGTGAAACCTAAATCTCAGGACACTTTGTTGCCGTCAACTCACCTTAAATATTACAGTTTTGTCAAATCAAAAGACAGCCGTGCTGTTTATTTTTGGTAAGAGGCTTAAAACACGTATGCAGATTATCCTGCTCTGCAAATTTAGTTTGTTTGTAATATGTGCAGCTAAAACAATTTTGCATTGGTTCTCCGGTATTGTTTAGTGCTTTTCAATAAAATACGATCGTCGTATTGGAGGTTAATCGTGACCTTATAACGAGTGACGGTGTCGGATATTAAAAAACAATCTGAAACGGCCCAAATCGGGTTTGGCAGGTCGGGCTTTTTAAAGATCGGTGATTGTTCAGAAAACTGTAACGGATGCAGTTAACTTGTTCTGACTTCACACAGGTGGATGTGATTTATCAGGTTTAGGCAACTTTTGATCTTAAGGGGATTCGAGTAAATGGGTCTGCGTGCAAAAAAAAACCAACAACAAAAAAAGAGAGAGAGGTACTGTGAGTTTGTCTGTGGACACATGGCTGGCTGTATGTGTCTGCAGTCTGTGGCCACGCCGCTGCTGCCTCACCAGAAGCAGGCGCTGTCCTGGATGTGCGCTCGGGAAAATAAAGACGCGCTGCCGCCGTTCTGGGAGAAGCGAGGCGACCTGTACTACAACAGCCTCACGTGTTTCTCCGCCAAAGAGATACCAGAGAGAGTTCGGGGGGGAATACTGGCTGATGACATGGGGCTGGTGAGCGACGAGGCCTAATGCACGTATGCATGATTTAATCCTCGTTCTAGGTGATTATTTTGTTCTGTTTCAGGGTAAAACTCTGACAACCATCGCACTGATCCTTACCAACTTCCACAAAGGGAAGCCCTTGCCTGTGGAGAGATGTGTAAGCTGCCACGTTGAATCGCCACCTCACTTTATTCAGGTAGAGTCAGTGATTATAACAGGTTTGCCTTTGTGTGTGCAGGTGGGGCCATTTTCACCTACCAAAGCTAAGAATAAGTCTCTGGAAGGCTTTAAACTGCAAGGTACTGGAAGGCGACTGGTCAGCTCTTTTACACCTAGAGGTAAATAAAACATAGAATGTTTTCATTTCAGGGAGCAGCAGTGCAGTTAATTCAGCAG
This sequence comes from Poecilia mexicana, assembly GCF_051168715.1. NCBI lineage: Eukaryota > Metazoa > Chordata > Actinopteri > Cyprinodontiformes > Poeciliidae > Poecilia > Poecilia mexicana. The sequence continues at coordinate 9,156,062 of NW_028263391.1, read as the reverse complement.
GAGAAAGTTCCCACTGCTCCGCCACGTAAGCGTGCTTTTCCATTTGTTTTGTTAATTTCTGTTTCACTTTGTAGTTTCAGCTTTTTCGTTCGAACTCACCAGCGCGTAATTTTTCAGCTCCTGCTAACTCAGACTTTTTACAATGTGGTTCAGTCCAAAGGAGGACGTGATCGACGCAGCAGACGGGGTGCTGGAGGAAGATGAGCCTCAGAAAAGTAAGAACCAATTTACAATCTGGCCATTTTTCATCTAACTATGTGTATCCAGCTTTTCTGTTTTTTTCCCTTTCTTTTAATGGGTTTATTTTTTTCTTTCTTGCCCGTCCTTCATGCAGGCACCGGCAAAGAGAAGCACAAACCCACTAAGCGCAAACCCAGCAAAGGTTCAGGCTCCCTTAAATTTGCTAACAGCGACGAGGGCGGTTGATGAGGAAATCTGCAAGTCGGTGAATGTGGCATTCCTTTTATTTATTACCGTTTGCACAGAGGGGCCGGCGTTACTTGAAGACCTGGGCTTTGCTGCTGCCTTGAGTTGCACGATGTCGGAAACCAAGCCAAAGAAGAAGAAAGCAGCGGAGAAATGCAAACTTAAACAGAGTGAGTTCAACCTGTGGTGGTTGTTTCTGCCTCCTCCTCAACTCCGTGTTTGGATTCAGTCGAAAGAAAACGTGAAAGTTGTTATCGACGTTTGCCATTTTGTACACGCAGGTGTAGAGGTGTCTACCTCTGAGAGCACAGATGACTTATCAGCGAAGGCCACTCTCATCGTCTGTCCTCTCTCTGTGCTCAGCAACTGGCTGGTAAGAAAACACAACTTTCTATTTTCTGTTTGTTTGTTTTTTTGGGGGGGGGTTTACGCGTCATTAACAAGCTGCAGTGCATTTTGATGAGATTTCACCAACAGACCCATGCAGATTGGTACACAGTGATCAGGTTGAAGTAAAAGAATCCTAATCTGAAAACTGTGCTGTGCATTTATATTCAACCCCTGTTTGCTCTGACACCCTTAAAGAAAAATCCAGTTCAATCATCTGCAGGAGTCGCCTGCTTTGCCATGCTGTTGATTTGGATGTTTTGCACAGTGTTTTATTTCTCTGTGCAGGACCAGTTCGAGCAGCACCTCCGGTCCGATGTGAAGCCCAACGTCTACCTGTACTACGGTTCTGAGCGCAACAGGAGCAAGACCTTTCTGTCCTCTCAGGACGTGGTGATCACCACCTACAACGTCCTCTCGTCCGACTTTGGGGTGAGTTGGGACGGATCGATGTGAACCGTCAAAAACCATAAAATGCACAAAGAAAGGAAGAAAACTATTATTAAAGTGCTTAAAGTCTCAGAACTAAGGCTCAAGTGTAGGATTTGATTGGCCGATAGCAAACATCACGTTTCCTTTCAGAATACGAGTCCTTTACATGGGATCAACTGGCTGAGGGTGGTTCTGGACGAAGGGCACGTCATCAGAAACCCAAACGCACAGATGAGCAAGGCCGCGCTCGAACTGAAAGCTCAGAGACGCTGGATTCTTTCAGGTACGGTGACACCCAGACAGTCTGGAAATAAGAAAGAAATGCTAATATTTTTGCTACGATTGAAGGTTTTTGTAGCAGAACATGTTTGTTGTTTTATTTTGTTTTTTTTCCAGGCACTCCCATCCAGAACAGCGTGAAGGACTTGTGGATGCTGCTTGCCTTCCTGCGGCTGAAGCCCTTCCATGTGAGGGAGTGGTGGAACCGGGTCATCCAGAGGCCGGTCATACAAGGAGACCGAGCCGGCCTGCAGTGAGTGGCCACGTCAAAGCGCACCGGCGCACTTCTGCGAAAAATACACTAGAGGGAGCAGTTTAATCAGACGGATTCGAGTGGAAATGATTTTTGTGTCTTTTTCGGTTGTGATGCAGCAGTTTGCTGATTCTTGTTACGCAGGGTTGCTTCGTGTCTTAGAAAGGAAATTTGGTTTAAATAGTTTTCCATACGGTATGGAAAAGCATTTGTATTATCAGGCTTTTTTTTTGTTGTTGTATCTCACTATCTGCATGATAAATACCAGAATTTTGCAATGATTTTTTTTTTAAAGATACAAATACAAGTGAAATTTATGTCCACCAATCAGTCGGTCTGTTTTTCCTTTCATCTGTCCATCCCTCTGAATATCCTGCAGGTTTTTTATTTAAATCTCACGGTCACTGATTCTAAAATGTGCAGAAACCTTCTCCTAGCTCTAAAGCTTTACCACGTATTTCTCATTGTGCCGTCTCTACTCAGGGATGTGAAGGTGTTGATTATGTCTTCGTAGGAACCTCCAGACCCTGGTGAAGTGCATCACCCTGAGGCGGACCAAGAACAGCGAGGTAAACGGGCGCCGCCTGGTGTCGCTGCCCAAGAAGACGGTTTACGTGGAGCAGGTGGAGCTCAGCGCGCAGGAGAGGGAGGAGTACGAGTTGGCCCGCAACGAGGGGAGACGCACCATCGGCAGGTGATGACTCGGACGTGGAGCTGCGATTTGAAAACAGCAGGAAAATTAGCAAGGAGTAGCTTTTCATATGATGTTTAGCTGGGTAATAAAGTTGATTTGTCGTGTTCAGTCTACATCGCCTGCTATGTATTGGTATGTGTGTTGCATTTTGCAGATATGTAGCCGAAGGGTCCGTGTTGAAGAATTACGCCGACGTTCTCGCCATCTTGATGCGGCTGAGACAATACTGCTGCCACCCTGATCTGATCGGGAAAATCGCTGCAGATTTAGGTGAGCCAGAGAAACCCGAGTCAAACCTTTTGACTCAGGTTTCTGGAAACGCTCTGATTTGGGATTTTTATTTATTTATTTATTTCCCCCCCCCCCACCACGCAGCCTCCGCAGACACTCCAGGGGAGCTGCGGCAGCGGCTGGTGGAGAAAATGCGTCTGGTGTTGGCCAGCGGCTCGGACGAGGAATGCTCCGTGTGTCTGGACTCCATCCGAATGCCCATCATCACTCACTGCGCCCACGTTTACTGCCGGCCGTGCATCGCACAAGTCATCAGCAGCGAGCAGGTACTCGGCGTCAAGCGGTGAGAGGAAGGAGGAGAGGATTTCTTCTGGTAAACTAGACGCCAAATGTTTACTCGCATTTTTTTCTTTTTGTCTTGCTTGGTGGGATTTCACGACAGAATGCCCGGTGTCCTCTCTGTCGAAGCGAAATCAAGACCAGCGAGCTGGTGGAGTTTCCTCCAGAGGAGATGGAAGATGAGAAAAGCGTGGAGTCTGACAGGTGGAGGACGAGCTCGAAGGTAAGAGCGGTACATCGAGGCTGAAGGAGAGATTCTGGTTCTCTGCAGTATTCCCACACGGTCATAATTATGTCCATACTTTCTTTACGCTTACTTGAGTAATTTCTTAGACGGCTGCTTTTTACTTTTACTTGGTTAAAAATACGCTGAAGTAGTGCTACTCTTACTCGAGTAAAACTTTTGGCTACTCTGCCCACCTCTGAAGATATTTATAAGAAATAAGTAAGAAAACATCTAACAAACCTATAAAAGCAAAACTTTCATCGTCTCTCCTGGGTAAATGTAGGCGAGTGAATTTTTTATTTTAAACACCATTGTAGATACATCAGATAAGCAGATATCGACAGTTTCTGAAAAGTCGATGCGTTTCCTCCTCCGTGTCTGCAGGTTCAGGCGCTGATGGGAAACCTGCTCCGGATGCGGTCCGAGGACGTCGGCCTCAAGTGTCTGGTCGTCTCTCAGTTCACGCGCTTCCTCACCGTCCTTCAGACCCCGCTCAGGTAAACGCAGAGCACCCGTCACTCAGTTTACCGCCGAAGCAGGCTTTTCATTCGCTCTTCCCACCTCGCCAGAGAGCACGGTTTCAGCTTCGTCCGTCTGGACGGCACGATGAGCCAGAAGAAGAGAACTCAGATCATCCAGGAGTTTCAGAGCTCTGCGGCGGACAGCCCCAGAGTCATGCTTCTGTCGCTGAAGGCCGGAGGGGTGGGGCTGAACCTGACCGCGGCGTCTCGCGTTTTCCTCATGGATCCCGTAAGAGCACACCTCCTGCAGCAGACACATGGATTCAGACCTAGAAACGCCTCGTGCATTTTGATTTCAGTAAATCATTCTGAGAAAAGAAACAAAGAACGAGTTACAAAAGGCTGGTCATAAGACTGCAGTGTGACTTGTTTATCTAATAAATAAATGAAGTGAGGGTGATTTCTATCAGCATGGCTGGAGATCCAAACAGAGAAATCCAATCATAACAGGATATTTGCTCTTTCTTTTAATCTGCCGCCTTTGTCCGTTTCAGGCCTGGAACCCGGCTACCGAGGAGCAGTGCATTGATCGCTGCCACCGTTTAGGCCAGGAGAGAAACGTCGTCGTCACCAAGGTCAGAACTCCGTCAACGAATGGATGTTCGCGCAGCAGCGTCGCTGTGCTTTTCACTCCTTCGTTTAATTCTCGCTGCGCGCAAATAGATTTATTTAGCTGATTAGCGCGTCTGCTCCTGCAGTTCATTGTGAAGGACTCGGTGGAGGAGAACATGGTGAAGATCCAGAAGAAGAAGCAGGACTTGGTGGAGAAGGCGTTCGGCTCAGCCAGTACCGACAGGAAAACGTCTCGGATCGATGACATCAGAGCTCTGTTGGAGGTGTAGACGCCCGTCAGCCAGCAGAGGGCGCCGACGCTCGTTTCTTCTGCCATTACTTGTTTACGTTTAACACGTCCAGGTAAAGAGCATTTGATCTGGATGTGTGATTTGCATAAAACTGCAGTGAAAACGGAAGAGCTTAAGTTCATACCTTGTTTTGCTAAAAGAGATGAAATGCATTTCTGTGGTATGAGGTTTATGCTTGAGCTGAATTAACAAAATTCACCAGTTGTCGCGATGATTGGATGTAATCCAGCTTTGCAATACAACATTCAATTTCTTGCCGCATAGCTTTCTGAAAATAAAAATAAGAAAATAAAAAAGTATTTGTACTGGTAGTGCTTCGAATTACACTTTTGGTTGTCAATATTTAGCTGCATCCTTCCAAGAGAAACTTAATTTTGCAGAAAGCTACTACTTGAGGAGGAAATGCTGGAGACTAAAACCTGTCCAAGTAAAAAAAAAAAGTGATTCAAACTGAAACCAGGCAAGCAGAATATCTGTAGGTGAAAGTGGATCAGAACCGAAGGTTCCACCTTAAGCTCTGAGGTCGTCTCTTCCTGATGTTGAACATCGTTAATTCATAAGTCATTGCTTCTAATAGTATAGGAAGCTAAGAAGATTATCCTTCTTAGCCTCTATTAATACAAATCTATTAATGAGATAATTGCCTCAGAGTCATTTTACATTTTTATCAGTGGCAAATGTATTAAAGTCTTCAGATTCAAATTTAGCACGTTTTTACATCAAGACTTGATTTGAATCCCAGAATACAAATGGACATTTTAAATAGAGGAGCTGCACAGATTTCCTCCAAGGAATTTAAAAAGCTGGAAAAAAAAACATTTCACATTTATACTGCATTGCTAATTTTTAGAACTAGAAGGTGTCATAACTTTTACTTCCGATACGATACAGATATTGCAGGTTTGAGTATCAGCCGATACAATATCAGCATAAATCATATATATTCACCTTCCTAAAATAAAATCACTTTTTGCCCAAAGTGATTTTTTAAAAATCTAAATAACTATTTGGCAAAAAATAAATAGGTCATTATTTTAGGACAATGTTACATGTTGTGTGGAATATTAGAAAAGGCTTGATCCAGGGGTCAAGCAGATAATAGTGAACAACAATAGGTATGACAACTGATTAATTAATAGCCATCTTAGCATTATTAACAAAGGTTATGTGAATATTAACGCCGTAATTTATTACATATTTAAAGCAGGTTCTTAAATTTCCTTAAGCACAAAGACCCTCAGTGGGAAACGTCAATAAAAACAGAAGAAAGGCAGGATATTTTTTCCACAGGTTTATTTCTTGTTTTAAAGGTGAACAGTTAACAGCTGCATCAAAAGATGTTTCAACAGCAATCATCCACTTCCACACCCCTCTGAGCTGCTTTCGGACTTACTATCGCCTCCAACGCGTTTCCTTTTGGGAGTGTGTGCAATGGACGGAGGAGTGAATCATCAGGTTGCGCTTTGACCAGCAGGCAGGTGGAAGTAAAGTGGCTGTCGACAGCAGGGTGGGAGGGGGGGAACGGGAGGATGGATTCACAGAAATGTGTCACTAGCAGCAGTTACAGTAAGAGAGGTTTTGTAAACGGTGAGCAGGCAATAAGGCAGCTGGTTACACTACAGACAGGAAGTGATGAAACGCCGGGCACGGCCACGAACACCAAAACGATTCCAATGGAGACGGACATGCGGAGCACGGAAACGTACGTATAAACCTCTACGCCACCTGGGTGGAAGCACTTTTTATTTTAAAATCACAGACCCGCTCGTCAGCTCTGTGCCATGCAAGTACAAGAAGATACACCAGATGATACACGGCTGGAGTTACAGGGAGCTGGTGAGTGTCAGAGGCACAGACAGAGACGCTGCCGCTCTACGCACTCCTGAGGTGAACACCGTCGTGTTAAAGTCATGGCTGAGGGAAGAAGGGAACGAGCCTGTTGCATATGTGCTTTGGAGTCTAGGCAGAGACTTATTGCAAGTATAGTAAAGAGCTGAGGAGGTGAATGCTTTTCTTTATTGAGCCAAATGCTCAATTTTGCACTCTTGTGGCAGAGATCTGGGAATCATTCACGTACGAGGAGGAGGAGGAGGAGGAACGGTGCATCCAAAGAAAACGGCTGCACAAAGCGGAGAACCCAACAGTTTAGACCAACGAAATGAGCAAAACAAAATAATCCAACACAGGTTTGGAAATTAGAAATCCACACTACAACAAAAAAATTTTTTTGGCAATGAACAGATTTGCGCGAAGATTTTACACACTTCAGGTGCAGCAGGTGTCACCACCTGCTCATTGGTGCCTTTGGGTTGAGCCTGAAAGGCCGTTTTCCTGAACCTCAGCGCGACCCAACAATTGGCAAAAGTGAATTGGGGGTAAAAAAAAAAAAAAGAAATGCGGTCAATTTTACAACATTTGAGGGGTGTGTTTAGCCTCGTTTTACTCGTGAAGCACATTTAAATTATTCTACCATTCACAGTGCTTAGATTTAACATATACGATTAACCGTTTCTACTCATTCTACACTGGATGCTGGCAACTACTTCACTCCCTAAATGTCTAGATTTTAGTAAGATTATGCTCCCCAAATCATGTCAAACTGTTTAAAGGGGGGGGAAAAAACAACTAAGTTTTATATTGGAGTGCATGGAAGATCTGCCAAACAAACCCTACCAAGACAGAAGAATGAAAGCCACCCACAACCCCCCCATGTTTGGCTGAGCCGTGCTGCATCCCTCCCATCCCCCCTCCCCTCCTAATCCCAGAGCTCGAACCGGTGTCCGTCACACTCCATCAGACGCGCGCTACTTGAGGAAAGAGTTGAGTTTTTGTTCGATGTTTGAGAAGGAATCGTCGCCCAAGTAGTCGATCTGGCCCGCTTCCCAGCGCTGCTTCCTCTCCTCTGACGAAACCCTCTGGGAGGGAGGAGGAGGGAACTGGTGCTGCTCTCTCGCGTCTTGGTGAAGTTCGCCCTGAAATGCAGACAAAGCGAGAGCGAGTTGTTTAAAGGAAACCTGACTAATACTTTAAAAGGAGTGTTTTCTCTGCCGCTTTGCTTTCCCTCAGCACAACTTTCCCCCTCCTGCTTCTGGCTGCTCCTCAGATTATGAAGATATTTGAGCCTAAACACAGAAAATAAATGATCCAAGCATTCAAAGCATTTTAGACATTTGGCTCAAATTGTCTCGTCTTTTCCAATTAAACTAAATACAACAAACACGTTCCATATGAAGCTTAATCTAATAAAATATAATTTAAAAAAGATTGAGTTAAAATAAAAAGTTTGAGAGAAAGAAAAATGAGTAAAACAATGACTTTGATATGATATTGTGATCAGTTCATAACAGCTCATCTAATTACAGTTTTAGTTTCCAAATTTTTCATAACACAAAAGTCTTTGACCTCCAGTAAATTAGCAGAAGCTCATAACGGCGGTTTCTTCAGATAATCTGCCTTGTCCCATTAGAGATGGGAAATAAAATGTATGTTTAGATGCATCTTTATGAAGAAATTAATTATTCTAAATTGATTTACAAATATCAAAACCATCTCCACGCCCACCATTTGCTGTGGGGAAAAAAAAAAAATCCAACATCAGGACCTTCAAAATAAAGTGACACCAGGGCTTCCTCATAACTCGGAAAATGTTGAGAACGGCAAAGTTCATCGCTGCTTTCGCTGCAAACGAAAAAATCCCCACATTCTAGAGAAAGATTTGAAGTTTGCCACCAAAACGAGGCGTCATCTTGCTTCATGGGTGCTGCGGATTTTCTGGTGTGTGGCAACTGGTTGCAAGAGCAGCGACTGAGTCACATAGGAGCAAATATGACTGACCTGTTAGAGAATGTAGCAGAGGAACGGCAGATCATGAAGACAGATTTAGCTTTAGCTGCTGAGGTGAGGGGTCGTTGTGCACCATGTGGGGTCAAAAATCCATCTATATTCAAATCTGAGCCTTCTGTTTTGTAAACAAACTGTGACGTGACTCCCATCAAGAACCATGGGACAAAACAGGTCACCATGTGTTAATAAAATGGCATCTTAGTGGTGCGTCAAGAAGTCGGCTGGTGGCCCGATTGGGCCAAAATTCCAGTATGTTAGCAATGTAAACAGAGCTACTCACTATATAAAAGTATAAACCCTCATGATTTTGTTTTAATCTATTAGCAACACTCCACACCCAGTGTGACATCACCTCTGCTCTTAATATGAATGACCCTCATGACAGAGGCTGGGAACAAAAATATTTTGACCCCATTTTAGACACAGTTTTGAAAGATAAAAGCTTTATAAAAAAAAAGGTTAAAATATATAAATCAGCAACAGAATTTGATCGCTGAGCTTTCGTTCCGTTGTGTTGCCTTCATGGTTACATCAATTAAATTTTAACCATGGTCCAAAAAAAATTAAAAACATTTTCTTGCCGCTAAACAATTGCAAAAGGACGAATAATTAAATAAAAAAATGTCAAAGGAAGCCAACATGACATTGAAAATACCTGCTTGACGTACTATATAGAAAACATTTCTTCCCTGAGAAAGTGCAGAGTCACTTTCTTCCTCTGGTCGCCTGTATGAACTTGTCTAGTCTGACACAATCGGGCCCAGCTCCAGACGAACAGAAAAAGCTCTGGGTTTTGGCAGTGCCCCTTCATGTGACTGGCAACTATTTCACTACAGGGCCATTGCCACACACCGCCTGGAAACTTCCTACCTCCCCTGCTGAGCACTGAGCAGAGCAACACCAGCAGCAACAAACAAAGCTGAGGAATGTGGGCTTAATTTATTCTGCTCATGCTTTTTTTTTTCTTAATTCAACTACATTTACTGCCACACTTTTATAAAAATGCAGCCTTAAAGGAAGCATGAGGAAAAAACGGCATCCAGTAATTTGAGGGTTTCGACATGAGACGATTTTGTAACGTGCTACAACAAATTTGATACATGACACATTTATAGGCATCTGTATCATTGCTTCATTCCAAGCACACACACACACACACCGCGGCCCCACCCGACACCGTTCTGTTTCTCGTTCACACCGACACGGCGGGCACGTACAGGGCTGCTCTGGTTCACGAAGCCGCTGCTGAACGGGGCGTCGCCGTACGCCTTCTGCATTAGCGGCAGGACGGAGGCGGCGTACAGCTGCCACCACTGGAGCAGGTAGTTCGGGTGCATCTGGCACGGGTCAGGGGAGACGGAGTGACCTCTGACCTCGCCTCTCTGGGCGTCGTAGGAGTAGTTCCACGGCTTCACTTTGCCCAGGAAGTGCACCACCTTCGCGTCGTGGCCGTACCTGTTCACGATCACAAAGGAAAAGACGACGTGTCGGTCGTTAGCGAACATTACGCTGTGATGCAGTTTGCCAAGTTGCAAACTTGATTTTCAAATGTGCACAAAAATGCGCTTGCTTGTTTCTCTAAAAGCCATAAGCTGGCAATGCCATTTTACATTTGCTTACATTCTTAAAATCCAGAAAATAATCAGAAAATTGAGTTACATTTGACCTTTTTTCTTTGTCTTTTTTTAAATATTACAAACAAATATTACTTAATACCCAATGTCGCGTTTTATCTTTACCAACACTTTATCTATGAACAAGTCCGATTCTTGGTTTGTTTACTGTTAATGAAAGCAAGATACTCTTAAAGTCCAAGTATAGAAATAACCAAAAATGGCCAAACCTGCTATGTTTATTTTCAGAGATCACAAAAAGCACAGTCCATTAACCTATTCACTTTGATAACCAAATCTGTTGATATTTGACCAACAAAAATATTACAGTACAGATAAAACTAAGCTAACTTCCTGCGTTTGACCCGCCTCGTTCGGTCACAGCCGCCACATCGTCATATTTTATCTTCTACAGAGCCTCTAAGGTGAGCAGGTTAATAACGTCACGGTACTTTCACCATTTATAAATATCCAGTTATCAGCAAACTACAGCACAGTCCAGACACGTTTGAGTTGTCATGGTTACAGTTATTTTTAGTGGGGGCTGCCATATTCTTCGCTCTGCATGTGTCCAGATTGCCTCCACGTGGGGATAACTTGCAAGGTTTAGCAGCCGTTCTGATCACTTCTGACGCCAGCAGAAACAAAACGACCAAACTTTCTTTTACAAGGTCAAGTGGAAAAGACGAGAATCATTTTGTGTCCAGTTTACGCAACGATCCCAGAGTTCCGTTAAGTAAAACGTAGTTAATGTTTGCTGTAAAACAAACAGTTTTAGTGATAATTTTACCGCCTGCCTCTAATCTCTTACAGTATTTTTTTTTTTTAGCCAGAGCAAAGATTAGCCATTAAAGCTGCTGGGGCAGAAATAATATTCACGATGCAGAAGAGTGGACTTGGCTCAACAGGTCCACATTTAGGACCGTATCAGACGGTACTTCACAATAAGGATTCTCATGAGGAAGCTGCAGAAAAGGGACGGCCTTTGTTTGGAGTTCCACATAACCTCATGTAATTAAAACCCAAACCACAGACTCACAGCTATGCATGAAGAGCTGAACTGAACTGACCTCGGCCAGGCTTAAAATCTCCAAACAAGAAGTGCAGTTTCACAGCAAGATCTCCAGAAAGAGTTAATTATATTTACATAAAATAAAAACTGAAGCCAGGACTCATGCTGCTTCTTGATAAAATACTTTTACTCTGCTTCAGACTATAGTCCTTTGTGCATACCACTTTGTTTTTTCACATTGCAGCCACAAACTTGAAGGCGTTTTATTGTGATTTTACTCAACAGATCAGACGTTTCCGTTAGTAGGTTCAACACACTCAAGTTTTATAGTTTTATAGTGTTCTTCTGCTAATGGCCGCATGACGCAATTCAGGCGCATTGACGGCGAATCTTAATGTTGCAGTACACCTGCCTTCAAGGACTATTATTTTATTTTATTTTTTTTAACAAGTGCAGTTGAGAAACCAAAGCAGAAATTCATTGCAAAGTGGAAGCAATAGAACAGGCGATTCTCAAGTTTTCTTATTTGCACAAATCTGATAAGCGTGGCATCAAAACGTCAAGAGTACACTTCAGTTTTAGTTGTGCAACCCATATAGTGGTTTCTCAAAAAGTAACATTTTGGCCTCATCTGACCCGATCTCCCTCTTCCACTTTTGAGTGGCCCCCTCCTACATGGATCGTGGCAAAACGAAAACAATGTTTTTCCTGCCCATCACACTTTCTCAAAGTCTACATTGTCAGCAGATTCTCTGACCAAAGACTGAAATCTTCACGGCTCCTGCAGGTCGAGGGTGTAAAACAGTTTTGCGAGACACACTTGGTCTCAGTGTGTGTGTAGCTGAACCGTGTAGGAGTGAGTACTGACTGCTTGAAAGCTGGCAGGTAGGAGTAGATGGCAATGCTGCTGAGGTTGTAGATAAACGGGAGGTGCTTGGAAATGTCCGCCGTCGCCCAGGTGTTGAAGTAGCTGTTGAGAACGCCCTGATCTCCACCTGCAGACACACCAAACCCAGAAGCGCTCCGATTTATACTCACACGGTTGTGCACAAGAGTCGGAGCACAGAGCATGTTGTGCATGAATTATTAGCAGCACAGATATACATTCTGTACATTCCCCATATACTGGCCGTCATGTAAAAATAGAAGCGGAAAAAAGAAGCGCCGTCAACACATCCGCCATTCTGTCAGAGGCGACATTCACTGAACATGTCGGGTGGGAATTGTCTCACACATTAAGCGCTAATGTTTGCAGTTTCATTTAGACTGTGGGCTCATTTCTTCAGCTTTCAAAGAATATCGCATTATCTTTTCATATCTAAGACATTTCTGCAGAGGACTAAAAAAAAAAAAAGTCCTGTAAAGTTTCTGCAAACCCAATGAGGCAATGTTTACTTTCCCATACGTTGCTGCAAAACTGCAGTGACAGGTGAGCGCTCTTTAGAACAAAGATTTCTCCCCTCTTACAGGGTTGAATAACCATCGTCCACAAAGAGTTTTCCTCAGCAAACAAGAGTATTTTATTATCCATATCTGGTGATTTTCTCTAGAGCCAACAGTTGAATACAGCAAGCACAAGGAAGCCCGTCGCCTTACCCTGCAGGCCGCTGGCACCGTTTTACGTTTGGCGAGTTCTGGTCCAGTAAGGATTTCCAATTCTGGATGTTTAGTTAGCGACCATTTTAGGATAAGGAATGGCAGACAAATCCAAAAATAAAAACAGAGTTTGAATATCTGATAGGAGTTTGTGGCCAAATAATCACTTTGGTTTAAATAAGTGCACTGAAACGTGTGTTAAATTTTCAATTTAGTACACAATTTACATGTTGAAACAATATATATCTAAACTGACTTAGAGTATTAGTGGAATGACAGACCGTATCTTCAGAACAACATTTTGAGATCTTCATTAATGTTCCGAGAAGAACACACACTTATTAAATTGAGACTTTTAGCCGTTTCTATCCACTACAGTTTGAACAGTACCAATAAGAAGCATTGGATTTAAAACTAAAAATAACTCTATTAAGTGAAGAATAAGTTCTGGTACTGTGACAAAATATCTTGGCATCTGCTTCCTTCCAAACACTCACCATCAAAGCTGCCTTTTTCAGCGCAGAACTTAAGCAGCTCTTCGTGCTTCTCCTTGGACGGCCTGAAGACAAAAACCCCGGAGTTGAAACAGTCTGGCCAACCAGGATCTGGAGCTGCAGACAACTCTTCCCTCTCAAAAAGTTCATCTATGTTGGACAGCACCTGCAGATACCAACAACAGAACATAATTTTAAAAAAAACCCTCTTTAAATGTGTTTAATAAAATGACATTTCAAGAACAGTGGAAGTCTTAAGAAGAAAACGCATATAAATCACCTTAAGCTTTAAACGTCTTATTTTTCTTACCAGTGTGTCGGCGTCCATGAACACACATTTGCTGTACTGCACGAGGGTCCAGCAGTGCAGTTTGGTGATCGTTACGCCCAAGTCTGGCCGCTTCATCAGAGCCAGATTAGCTGCGTCGCACGAATCCATGACGTCCACCATGATCACCTCATCAAAAACTGAGTGCAGCGCATCCCTGAAGCACAAGCAAAGGGAATCATGTCAATATGTATGTTGGAGAAAAAGCAGACTGTGGTGCCGTCTGTTACCTGCAAGGCTCAGCAACATGAGGTCCTATGAGTACCACCAGTTTCCGGGTCGTGCTGTGGTTCCGCAACGACTGGCCAAGAACCATTGCTCCCTTGGCGTAGTTGTCGTTTGTGGCCAATGTCACAAAAGCTTGGTCTGCTTCGGGGGGAAAAAAAATAAAATAAAATGAGATCAGTTCAAGTTCTGCCAACTTGCCCGGAACGATAATTTTTCAAAGTCACTCCATCTTGATGCCTAAATGCATCGAGTTCCCATGGAGCTATTGGGCCATTTGCCAGTTGTGCTAACAAGCAACAGATGTACCTAATAAAATTTGCAGTGAAAGAGTAGCATTACACAACAACACTGTCATTTTAAATCATCAGAGCAGCAAGTTCAGAACGGTAAAGTGATGGATTAACCATTAAGCATGCATATTAAACCATATTTAAACTATACAGTTTTTTAAAAAAATTCCAAAATACTTATTGTACTTTGTATCAACAGAGAAGCAAGTAAATCAGCTGCTTCCCTCCCTGGGAATAATCCAATATACATTTTAGTCTTTTATCCTCACTCTAAAGACAAATCAGCTCCTTAACACTGATGTTATGTTTTTAATCAGTATTTAATGAGTTAACATTTCATCCTACAAACACCAACGGGGGGTATTCTGTGTTGCTGCTGGAGTTAAAGCTGTCCTGAAGCCAGCAGGCGGGGGATCATCAAGATGAATGCTTCTGTTGATGGGGACTTTTGAGAAACCCGATCCGTGCGGCTGTGTCGCACGGTTGCTAAGGTCCGATCCGAGGAACTATAAATCGACTATCAAAAGGCCAGAGTGTAAGAGCGGGAAACAAGCAGGAAGCATGTGCTGCACTCCCACAGCGTTATCTGTGCCTACAGTGAAACTCCTGACCCAGTAAGAACTTAAAGCTGGTGAAAAAGCTTAATACACCCTTAATTTAAACTGGGTTTATAATTCAGTTTGATCAAGTAATGGATGCTTAAAACTACTTTAACACACATAAGATATTTAATCATAATAGTTTCAGGGCTGTGCAGCACTTTAACATGCTAGTAGTAAAATTATACTCCACAGGATGTTGATAGGTCTGATGGGGAAAAAAAAACATTGAAGCCACACTCTGCTGCACGTCCACACCAAAGCAATCACATCAAGTTTATTTAAAAATACCATTAAACAGGAAGTTACTGATTCTCGCTTCAGAAATAAAAGCACGCAAATAACACCTAGAGGCGTTTCAGGTGGAGCTAAGAGGTAAACCAGGTTGCATTTTGAAATCAGGATCGTTGAACCGAACAACCTCTATTCTCACCACCAGAAACGTTACAACTTGAGAGATGACATTTTGTCTCCAATTTGTGGTTCCTGATTGAAGAATTTACACAAACCGCGCATGATAAGAATTGAAACCGACTCCCCGATGCTGCATGTTGCAGTCAAATTAGTGGCGAGGCCCAAGAGAAAGGGATTGTTAAGGCACATCCAGACGCTCGACTTGATGGCACTGTGGGAAGTTTTTGAACTTGGCAAAGCCTTCCTTCTCTGAATAGGTGCAGCGAAACATCAATCTGCAATTGTTTCCTTCGTCTACAAGAAGTGGCCTGCAGGTGTACAGGCGCCAGGTTGAGGCAACAGTTTTTATATTTGTCTGATTGACAGTAAATATGGAGCCACGGGGAGTTAAGCTGACTCATGTTTTCAAAGTGAAATACTCAGCTTTTGGTGAAACGTTCTTCCACGTTCGCCAAAGGTTAATTTATACAAGGTGGTTTGTGCAGCTTTGAAGAAGCTTGATACGAAGCATTTCAAAATTTATTTCAATCGTGGGGTGGCATGAGAGTTTTTTGGTATTTACTTTGAGCAAAACGAAAAATTTGAAAGGTATACTTTCACAAAAATATAAAACACATATCACCCAACCATCTCCTAAGATAACATGACTATTGCAAATATGCATTTTTATTATTATTATTATTATTATTATTATTGTAAAATACAGATGTACTTCAAACCAGGGGTGTCCAACTCCGGTCCCCTGTCTAAAATTATTTCAAATGCAGCCTTGATTTATGAGGCAATACTCTGAGAATGTCAAACTATGTAATAACACTGTGGCCTTGTGTAAATCAAAGCAGCAAAGGAAGTGTTTTAAGGAGAAGCGAGATGGTTAATTCATTGTGCTTTAAACAATGACTGTCAGTGTTTTATCATACTGGGATTTTTTTTTGGTCATCCAAACACCGCAAAATGGTTTCTTTGTTGGAGCCATCTGATAGGCAGTGCTAAGCAACATGTGCTGAAAGAGCATCGCTGAGTTATGGAGGAAACCCTGGAAAAATACTATGAAAAGTACAAACTAGTTCTTGATTTTAGTGGGGATTCACAGTCAATAGTCCAGAGTCTCAGTGGTTTGAGTTCTCCATTTTATTTTATTTTTTGCAAACACTGAATGGTTATTCTAATTGTTTCCAAAGAAAACTTAAGACTATGTCTAGAGAGGACGTTTGTGTAGACAAGCAGTGTCTACACAACCCTCCACTCCAGCAATGTCGGACATAACAGCAAACTTTGCAGGAATAGTTTTGTGTTATGAAGTAGAAATACGTTCCACTGTAAGTGTGTAGAAATGCAAGTAGATTCTCAAATGTGTTGTGCTTTGGGTTCACAATTTTATTTTGCATCTAGTAATAAACAATGTTTCAGAAATCCTGTATTTATCTGAACAAGACCTATACACCTTGAACTTGATCTGTAATTTAGTGTAAATGTGAAATATTTTGTGCTCCTTAGAGCAAATCTGAAGATCAAATTTGATTATTGTACATGTGTTTTGTCTTTGTTTTTTTTTTTAATTAGTGTAAAAATCTGTTGAGAAAAGCATTTCAGCAAGCTGTTCATAACATAAAACTTTCCAAACCGGATGTGCTGCCTGCGAGCGAATCTAACTTGACTTTGGTCCAAATCGTTGCAGCAACTCATCGATTTCAAGCATCAAAAAATCTTTAGGAGGATCTAAAAAATTTTTTTACGACATTATCAATCGAAACGAAACGCTTCGTCGACGCCCTCGCGAGAGGAGCCGGGAGAGCAGCAGCAGGTGTTTTCCATGACGCTTCCTAAATTCGCGATATTTCAGGGGTTAAAAAAAAAAAAAAAAAAAAAGGACAGCGCAGTTCGCGCAGCTCCGGTCCGGCCCGGAGAGAAGCCGAGGTCCGGATGCGATGTTCCGCGCAAGAGAGCATCCCGAGCCGCGCGTCGTCTTACCCGACATGGTGCGCTGAGGAGAGTCCACCGGGGAGTCGGTGGTCGGGACGGGGCGGACGGCGGGTTTGCACTGCGAAGGGCAAAGGAGCAGCAGCTGAGAGCAGTCAAACACAGGAATTAAGCCCCACATTTTCCGGCCCATGTGACCGCTGACATCTGCCACGCCCCCTGCGTTTGTTTCTTTCAGCGTAAGACCGTAATTAATTTTAGAATGCAGGCATGAAACGAATAGCGTCTCGCTAATATATCCCGATAATATCAGAAAAATATATATATATATTAATTTGAGTAACTCTGTGACTCGGTTAGACGCAGTTTGATTTATTTTGAAGTGGATTATCACTTTCAGCTAATGATTACTCAATATTCGGTTTCAGACAGTTCATCTGTTACATAAGGCTAATGCATATAAAAAGGGATTGATAATATATACGTGTTAGATTGTTACCATGTGATTGCTTACAAAACCGTCAAGAAGGTTGCTGCATGTTTACATTCATTGTACTCGGGCATATTTATGGAAAGTTGAGTGGAAGAAAAAAGTTTGGGAGGGGGAACAAAAGGTACCAAAGCCACATTGATATTCGCAATGTTGAGATTATTATTAAGTAAAGCCAAATGTAATAAGGGAGTTGACAGAAGGAGTTGACCACACATACACACACAACCAGGAAAATGTTTTCTTGCTGAAATAAACAGCTTAAAAACATCTCTTTGTGTACTGACTTAATATACTTGACCTTTACTTTTTTTAAGAAATGAAAATCAATTATTTTCCAATACTGTTCTGTTTTGTTGAGCTTGTAGAAATACAATTAAAATTGGCCATTATTGCTAAAGGCAATAATGAACTAAAGGCACTAAGGCACTAAAATATGGCCCAGAAATTTAACAATTTAAAAATATACATACAAGTATTGGAAGGTCATTTAAACTCCATGCATAAAATCTGAAGTAACTCCAAACTGGCAGACAAAACGGAGGGATCGGACGGGGATGAGAACCAGGATTACTGAGAGATGTGATTAGGAATGGCTGCAGGCTAATTGGAAATAAGTGGCAGGTGGTGACATGGACAGAAGCTGAGAGACTTACGACACAAAATGAAACGCAAAACCTCAACCAAGAACAGGGCAACCAATCCCTTTTATTGCTTCTATTTTGAAGCAAAAGTAGTGTTTTAATATGCACGTTATTGTTTTAAATTGATTTAAAATATCACAATCTGCTCTACATATAACAGTTCTGCATTCAGGACTTATTCCAGGTTGGATTTTGCTTTAGTCATATATCAAGCTCTTTTTAAAAAATAACAAATACCTTGGATTATTCCTTTCACAGAAAAGGGACAAAAAGTTTCCACTTTGTCAGCAGATCATTTGTTCGTGTCTCAGCAGCGCCTCTCAGTGGTTGTGTGTCCACATTGCAGCTGGACGAGAACCTCAACCACTCAAACGCAACCTGTTTAGTCTTTTTCATTCAGGTTTAATGAATTGAAAGGGGATGTTTAACATTCTTGTTTTAACATGAGTCGTGATGATGTGCTTGATGTAACTCTACCATCAGCTTTGTGAAATCGCAAACGTCACCAGTGTTGTACTTTTGTAGCACTGCCTCCTGAAGGTGATTTATTCAATGCACAAATGTTAAACCAATCTTTGCGGGCTGCAGTCTGGAGGACACTGGCCACTGAGAACTTGAGTTTGACTCCCCTGATCTAAGAAATTGGGTTGCTTTGGAGA